>NC_040032.1:22145738-22422869 GCF_000972845.2 Larimichthys crocea
CAGAACACACCAATGACTTTGGGATCTTTAACTCTCTCTGGTTCTCACTCGGCGCCTTCATGCAGCAGGGCTGTGACATCTCCCCCAGGTAGGACACAAACTAAACATCTGTGCTGTCAAACACAAACGCTGTTCAGGGCTCAACTCTACAACAGTTGCCAGGCAACCACACATCAGCTTTTGGTTGCTGAATGTTTTGAATAATTAAAACACTCTGCAGTCATACGTCATCTTAATAATGAACATGTGACATCAAAGAATGTTTAAACAAAGTTTTATTAAAGTAACCAAACAAAATTATTGACATTTTTTGAGGGGTTTCGTTTTCAGAATTTTCTGGTGCCTGCTGTGACAGCGATTGTCAGCACATTGCAACGCATGAAAAAAACAAAAACCCTCCAGGATGTAACCAATCAGAGATTAAATGGAAACATTTTTTATCTGTTGGTAGGTGGATTCTGTTACTATTGGACCCAGGCTAGCTATTTCAAGTCTTTATGCTAAGCTGAGTTATCCAGCTGCTAGTTTTTTTACAGTGTTATTTTTTTAGCTTTATGATGATTAATGCTAACAGTTTCCCTTTGCTTCCAGCTTTTATGCTAAGCTAAGCTAACTGCCTCCTGCCTAACCCCAAACAGGTTTGGTTCACATAGATGTACAAAGGTCGAATGGGATACACAACCATACCACCAGGGATGTACAGCGCTTATTAAAGCAGACATATCATGACACACTCACACACACACACACACACACACTCACACACACACACACAACACACACACACACACACACACACACGCACGCACACACACACATTGTCATGAATCACATACAATCCTGTGTGACATGCTGTCGGGTTGGTTGTATGTTACAGTTGTGTGAAGGCCCGAGGCTGTTTCTATTCTAGATGTACTGAACCTTGTGTGTGTGTTTCTATATGTATGAGTGCATTCTTTCAGTCTTGAGCATTTTGTTTTCCTCTGACCGGCAATAATCAATATGTGAAATAATCTATGAGTGAAAATCCATGTTTAACGTTGCAGGATGACGAGGTTAAACTACAACCAACCATTAAACATTTGCAAACCCATTTTCAGAAAAGCTTGCACACTGTGTAAAATGTAATGTGATCACGTGACCACATTTAATTGAAAATAGCATAAAGACTTGTTGAATCTGAAATTTGATTGCCTATTTTGAATTTGAGTCCAGCCACATGTTTCAAAAATGGTGAAACAGTGGCAACAAAAGGCAGGAAAAGGAAAAGGAAACAACTAACAACTCAGGAGGTTAATAGCAGTTGTAACAGTGAGTGATGTTTACACATTTATTTATCCAGTCATGACTAAAACTCTTATCTAATTATGTTTATTTGCTCATCAAGTGTTACACGTCATGCAGCAGCTTAAGTTTTGTGGCTAATGTTACTATAATCACCATGTTATTGGTTCCAGTTGGTTTTGGACTTAGTTTGAAATCAAATGAAAAGATGACAGATGATTTTGTCTATTTCAATGGTTTGGACAGCTAAGGGACATGGTGGTGATATCACAGCTACAGTTACAGGAACTAATAAGTTGGGGTTGCGCAGCTGGGAGGGGGCTTATACCTCCTATAGAGACAGAGTGGAGATACTGTAAGTCGTCACCGCACAGCACACCAGAGGGGAAAACAATCCATCACCTTCTATTGACTTTATACTGTGTGAAGGTGCCTCCATGTCTGTTCCTTGCAGGGAAAAAAACATCCTTCTTCTTCTTCTATTGTTGTCTGTCTCAACCGTGTTCATCACGACACAAGCTCTGTTAGTGTGTTTGTGTGTGTGTTAGTGCTACACATATCACAGGGTCACCTTTAGATGAGCTCGTTAGGACCGAAGGGCACAGCAGTATCAGAGTGTGTGTGCATGTGTGTCTATGTGTGTTTGATGGGATTTGTGTGAATGTGTCAATGTATTTGATGCTGATGTGAGGTATGGACGCTTGTTTTTGTTTGGCCCTGCAGACAGAGCCATCAGCCTCAGATGTCACACCTACTGTAGAAAATAAAAATAAGAGTAACACATGTATTATTTGTCCAGTGGTTCAGCAGCAAGCAGATGTTGCAACAAAAGCCTCTCTGGTGCCATAATATGTCTTCTGGTGGCCATATAGGAAGTCAACTTTCAGGGGAAGTGGCTGTGAGCAGCTAATTATAATTACACTAATGAGTATCAAAACATGCCTGTCATTTAGTACAACATTTTAATACCTTAAGAGTAACCTTATCACATTATTGTACCAAAAAGCATGCAGCATGACTGTGCAAAGATCTAATGTTGATCTAATGCAGGAAAAACACTACGTTACACCCAGAGACATGGCCCACTGTCTTTGTGCTGTTGTTAGCTAGACAGTGCGACAGTGAGTCCGATATATTCTGTCTTTTTCGCTCTTCTCATGGACTGTTGCAACCAAAGGGCACATAAACGCGGTTGGTCAATACTACTCAGACTCCAAACAGAAACGAGAATGCTTCAGATGTCTCTTTGTGTTTGCACAAAACATTATTTCAGTATTTTCTGTTCAGCTGAAAGAAGTTTTGTGACCATCAGAGGTCACAGGACTTCCACAGTGAATGAAAGGACCTAATTTTATCAGCAGATATTGAAATACAAAGTTTTATATCTGCATAGATATAATAATTCTTTTTATATAATGATAGAGTGAAAGCATGTGCACAGATACTATTTTTTAAGCTATGGTACAGATTGAAAATATCAGTGTAAATGTGTCACCTCTGTCAAATCACCTCTAAAGGTACCCTTGGGCAAGACCCTTAACTCCCAACTTCTCCAGTGGAGCTTCTTAGTAGCCAGACTTGTGATTTATCCGCCTCTACCTCCTTGTTTTCTCCAGGTCTCTCTCAGGTCGAATCGTGGGAGGAGTTTGGTGGTTTTTCACCCTCATCATCATCTCCTCCTATACAGCCAACCTGGCAGCCTTCCTCACTGTGGAGAGGATGGTCTCCCCCATAGAGAGTGCAGAGGACCTGGCCAAGCAGACAGAGATCGCCTATGGTACCCTGGATGGAGGCTCCACCAAAGAGTTCTTTAGGGTGAGCACACATTATTTAATATACCAGTATTATTCCTATCTGTAATTCTCCACACTGTGTTCATCTACACTAAAAATGAGCTGTATTCTTTGCATCTCTGTAAAAAGCTAATGAAATTTAAACTCTTTTTAAAAATCAGGCTATATCAAACCCTTCTACTTTTGCTGAACAGCACTCTCAGGAACAATCTGTGCATGGCTGATAAAACTCATGGGATCATCCCCTTTTGAATAGAAATACAAAAACCTCATACACTATCAGAGCACCATGTGTCCCTGGCTGCATTTTAAACCACAAAATACATTTTGTTCCACAAAATCTCTGAATTATATATATCTTTAATTATGATTTTTTTTTTCTTTTGATGGAGGAAAACTGTTTCCAGTCTTTGTTCCGGATAAAAACTAATGCAAATAGTCTCAATTGATCTGCAATGATTTATTTAAATCAAGATATTAAATACATTTCTTGCTCAGTAACACATAGTTTATAATACCCTGATTGTCTTGTTTTGTCTTTACTTCTACTTTAGCGGTCAAAAATAGCGGTTTTCGAAAAGATGTGGTCGTACATGCGGAGTGCGGACCCTTCAGTGTTTGTCAAGAACACCAATGAAGGCGTGATTAGAGTCAGAAAGTCGAAAGGGAAGTACGCCTACCTGCTGGAGTCCTCCATGAATGAGTACATCGAGCAGAGGAAGCCCTGCGACACCATGAAAGTAGGTGGCAACCTGGACTCTAAAGGCTATGGAGTAGCTACACCCAAAGGATCGCCCCTCAGGTACACTCTGACTCTCCAGACAGGGGCCAGTGAATGTGGGGTTAATGTCCTTTTTTTGTCTGTTTCTGTGGGAAATTAGTCTAATAAAATGGGGCATGTGCATATGAAATTAGTTCTCCTTTTAAAGAGAAATATTCTTTCATGAATTTTGTTTTCATGGTTTTAAATCAGAGATAAAAAAAAAAAAAGGATTAAAAGAAGATTTAATAAAACAGTGGAATTGATTAGATGAACCAAACTAAATTTACATTTTTTTTAAACCTAAACAATGTTAAAAACATAAATATGACTGTGTTCTGGGATCTGAACAGTGGTCACTGAAGTGCAGAGGTATGGACTCAAGCCAGACTCATGGGTTTGATGACTGATCTCTGACCTTAAAAACAAGGACTTGTGACTAGATGTGGACTTGAGCCTCTTGACTTGAAAGACCCGAATCTTCTTCCATGAGACAGAGCTCTCAGACAAGAGCTTGTACTGACATTTTGTATGAAGAAATATTTGATTTCATGGTATGTTAAGATTTTAATGACAACTGTGCT
The DNA here is from genome assembly GCF_000972845.2 of Larimichthys crocea. NCBI lineage: Eukaryota > Metazoa > Chordata > Actinopteri > Sciaenidae > Larimichthys > Larimichthys crocea. The sequence continues at coordinate 22,150,160 of NC_040032.1, forward strand.
AACATATTAAAATGGCAACTTTTTGTGCAGAATGTGCAGCTATGACTTGTTACATACTTTAAACCTGAAGTTTAGAGCGTGTGACTTGATTTGAGGTCTAAGACTTAACCTGAGACTAGAAATAAAAACAAAAATTGACATGACGTGACTTGGTCCCACCTCTGCCGAGCATGGAGCACTGGTTTAAATGCAAAACAACAGATCCAGAGGAAAAACTGTTTGGATGAAGGTTCGCTGTTGTCCAGTTTAAATACGACAACAAACTTAATTTTTTACACTCAGAAATCTGTATACGTGAAAACATGAAAACTAGCCTGACCCTCACAGATTTGGGTTTGCGGAGATTTGTTTACGTCTGTGTCTTTGTCTGTCAGTCTGTCTGTCTGTTCGACTGTCAGTCTCTTAATCTGTCTCTCTGTCTGTCTTGTCTCTCTCTCTTTTGTTTGTCTTTGTCAATGTGTTTTTTTCTGTTTGTCTTAGTGTTTCAGTCTGTCTGTCTGTCTGCCTGCTGTCTGTTGTCATGTCATTTGTCATGCCTGTCTGACTGCCAAACACCCTCCTACAACTACCAGAATACTGACAACGCTGCTAACTGCTGCTATCTATCTATCTATCTATCTATCTATCTATCTATCTATCTACCTGCATTGCTGCTGTCAGACAAAAATATACTTTTTGTGGCTATAATTGAATTAATTAAGAATTTGAATTACATCAGTAGACCCTAGCAACCATGCAGCACTCCCTGACAACCAAAAATAATCACTATGGTAACCAAGCACACAATCCCTTAGCAACCACCCAGAATACCAAAGCTCTCTGGCAATCACACTGAGCTCTTTAATAGTCCTTTAAACATTACTAGTCACTTTACAGGTTAGGTGAATGTAACAGCAGTGTCTCGTTGTGGCCCCTTGTCATGTTTCAGATGTCTGTGGTACGATTACTTAAAAGTTTCATTCAGCTCAGGCATCCCTTAAGTAAAGGCTCTTAGCACTTATTTCACCACTGCCTAGGTCACCAAAACTAGTACCCACCCTACCATGCCTGGTAACCACTGAGATCACCAATGCAATCAGCTAACCTATAGTATGTTTTGCCCAGAAAGATGTAATTGTTCTTTGTCTGGTTCAAGACAATCAGCATCATGTTTTAACTCACAACTCATCAAATATTACACCTTCATCAAAAACCCAATGGTGCAATAACCATAACGCTCTAGGTACCCATCTAGCATAATTTTTGGCTCTATGCCTAAAGTAGCAATAATAAGCGATGTCTAGTTAGACTTTCAAAATAAAGCTTGCAGAAAAACATTTCAAGAAAAGATTGTAATGAAGTATGTAATGTAACATGTTGTAAGTTATGTTATATACCTAACCTAACTAAACTTTTACTTTTAGTTTCACCCCGGAAACAGCATAACTGTGTCTAAAAGCTAATAACCGAGATAAAAACCAAAACCAAAGAATGTGATTGTATTTCTACCTGACAGCAGCATGTTTTTCTCTTTCTACGTTTCAGACGTCAGTGGACTTGGTCCATGTTTTTATCAGATGTTCTGTTCTTCACATCAGCATTTTACAGTCAAGCCAGAGTCTGAGAAAGGAAATTACTCCAAAGATGAGATTACTACACACTGAATGTAATCATTTCTTCTGTATGAAATGAATCATGGGAAAACGTGTGTGGTGTATGTTTGTGTAGGTTTCAACAATATCAGATAAGCCACTTGGGTAGGAAGGACAAGAAATGACATAAGTATAAATAATAGTATCATTTGGAAGACTACTGTATTTCTACATATATTTATTTCTATATCTTTTTATTATTTATTTATTTTTATTGTCGGAAACGGGCAAAAGCATGTACAGGACACAAGCTAGCTAGCTAACCTTGATTTTAACAGAGACGTTCAGAAATAATGTATTTGTTATAGAACGTTGTTCATATATATAATCCACAAAGGCTGTGAGTGGGAGGCCGCTAATGGATCTGGTGTGGGATGTCGCTTCCAACAAACAATGTGGTCAGAAAAGGTTATTTTTTACGTTAGCTAACGCTAAATTAATAACTTTTTTTTTAACATAACAAATTCACTTCCGCTGCTACATAACATTAGCTCTAACGTTACATCTACACACCCAATGTGTGCTGCACAAAGAGATAATAAGAAGTGAATGGTGTTAATGCAGTTGTCAATATTGTGAATTTCCCTGTTGTGGGATAAATAAAGTACAATCTAGAGAAGTAGTGAGCTACATCCCATCTACAGTCTTTTATGTATTTATGGTTATGTCATTTTTTTGTCCTTGATAATTGTCTGCTTTTGTATTAAAATCAACAAAATAATAAGTATTTCTAATAGCTCTAGATAGGTGATGAATTGTAACTTATACTAATGTTTACACAGAGCTGCAGATGCAGAAATCACTGAATCATTCACCATTTTTGAAAAGAAAAGAAGGAGTCAGTTTTTGAGATCAGTTGCTCAGCAACACAGTTGTGTTAAACCTCTGCTAACTATATTGGATGATCACCTAAAAATATCAGTTTACAGTTCCTGTTGAACAGACTCTCTCTCTGGGTTGATTGACTCTTTTTACTAACAGCTGACAGTATCAAGTCATGTACTTCATTACTCAACCACCATGATTTCTGCTTATGTTGCTGCTCTATCTGCTTAAAAACCTATGATGACTGTGCTACTGTTCAAAGTGAATAATTTTGAGAGTTTTGTTCCAAAATGACATTGGTACAATTTCTGATTGATTGATTAAAAACAAGTAGCAGCAAGGCCAAGAACAGGCATTATATATTTTACTATTTCTAGCTAATGTATATCAGAAGCTAATGTAAACCAAATTATTACCCATTGATTTACAGTAACAATAACATATTTATTTTTCTTTATTGTGTATTTTTATGTACATAATGCACTTTAGAACAAAACTCTTCTATTGCTGTTTCTATCATTGCATTTATTGTCTTTGTTCCTTCAAGCTGAAGTACTGCTGGTTGACTCATCACTAATCATTTTATTGATTCATGTTTTTTTGTCATTACCATAGTACATCACTGCTACCTTCTGCCAATGTATAGCTTTGATTATAACTGATATGTAAAGGGGAACAACAGGCAATTTGTGGGTATTTATATCTTGTATTGGAAAATACAACATGATAGGAAATTGAAACAAGTATAAATGACATTCTGCCATTCTTCACTACACCTGAATTTATGTCAACATTTTATTTTAGATTTATTATGGTATTTATGTACAAACAATTGACTGTTGTTCTTCCTTTATTTGTCAAGTAATCGATGGAAGTTAATGCAACTCAAGGTTTGCTGCGCAGTAGTCAGTACTAGAATACATTTGCTGTTTTTTCAACCCAGACCAAATTGAAATGCTGGTTTCCTTTAATAGTATACCTCACAGACATCCTTGGTTATGGGAAATTAACCCTTGTCCTACAGCTAATCACTGCACTCATCACAAGACAATAGAGCAATCATCAATCCATTTACACATCATAGCCTGAATGAGTACCCCCAACAACTCCTTCCATCTTGTCCTGGAGGATCCCCAAGTGATCCAAGGCCAGTTGGGAAATGTAGTCTCCCTAACATGTCTAAGCTTTACCCATGGCTGTCGTCCCAGTCTGTCGTGCTTGGGATGTGTCCAAAGGAAGACTTCCCAGAGAGTTCCTCTCTAGGATTCTTCTGAAATGGCTCCTCTGACTGTGAAGTAGCAGCAGTTTAATTTCCTTCCTTTTTCACAGGGTGACGTCAACCATCATGCTGACTCACTTCATCCCTGTTGCTTGTATCCACAATCTCTTTTCTTCAGTTGTTCAGAACCAAGAATAATAAATAAGACCCTAATCCTGAACTGAGAACATGGCTTCAGTTGAGGTTAGCAATTGCCTTAACTGTATATTATATAACAGCCTGGGTAGTCCAAGGACATTGGATCAGTGCGCTTTGTGCCAAAGGTCAATCAAATTTAGACTAACCCCTGTGAAGGTTCCAAAGCCAATGCAGAAGTGCCTGAAAGTGAATCAAATATTATCTTCTTAGAGCTTTGAGCTTTGATCCTTACCTTTTGCCTTTTTATTGGGGAGACCACACAGTAGTGGTTCCATAGTGCATTTTCTGATTTTTCCTGACTGTGGGAGTCACCTGACCCCCAGACGCTCATCTCATCTCTAAGGGTCACGCCAAGAATGTTCTTGGAGCTGACACTAATTCAATTCAAGTTATGTTTTCAGTTAGAGGCAACACGCAAGGAATTGGCCATTTACAGTAAATGGTTGGAGAGTTAGATCTGACAGAAAAGGCTCTCTGAGAGCGCTTCTTCTAAATGTACTGCCCATTCCCTTAAACACATACATGAACATCCCATCTCGTAATGAGGAGTTGAGGTTGAGGTTGTGGGAGGAGCTGTGATGCTCACAGACCAGGTTTTTTTTTCAAGAGTTACTGTATTTCTTCTTGCTACAATCAGACTGGTTGCAAAAATGAAAGCATGGTTTGTGACTGCTTTTGCAGAATATATAAAATTTGATTTTGAAAAGGAGATTTGTTACATTCTCTGAATGGCCGAAGGATTTCGGCATAAGGCCAGAGAAAGGCTACAGCTAAAGCTGTGTGATACGCACAACTTTAAATGATGGAAAACAACATTTTAACAAGGTCTGGGTTGAGGAGCAGTGATCCTGTATTAAGAAAAAAAAAACAATCATTTTATGATTACATTAATAATAACATGCCTGTCATAAGTAGATGTAAAGATGTTGCTATCTTCACTATGGCAGTACTCTGCTCATTAACACATAGTTCCCTTTTATCCCTTATTACTATCATCCCCGTAGAAACCCTGTTAACTTGGCAGTATTAAAACTGAACGAGCAGGGCCTGTTGGACAAATTGAAAAACAGATGGTGGTATGACAAGGGAGAATGCGGCACCGGGGGAGGGGACTCCAAGGTCAGATCACCGTAACCCCCAACGGGTAACGACAGGCAATGGTACACGGGGGTAACCGGCAATAACCCACAACTTAAATATTAAGCATAAAACACTCCGGATGACACCATTGAAACTATACTGGAACTTATAATTTGGTGTCTTTCCCATAGTAATGCCACTGGTTCTACCTTTGGAATAGGAGATGGTTTGATTCATCAAAATGATTCACTGTCAGGCTTTCTTGAAGAAAACTTTCGATTTTCAGATCCAGGGAGTATTTCACAATAAAGTTGCAATGCAGAAAAAGGACCTACAAAGCAGAGATCCAGTTTAAAAGAGGCAACAGATTGATTAAATCCCAAAGTAAATAAAATTAAAAATCTCCAGTGGAACATGATCTGGAATGCATTCTAGTTTGAGGGGGTAATCAAGGTTGATCTATGATATATTCTGAGATCTACAACCAGAAGACATGTTTTGCAAAGTGTAAATGAACAAACAAACAGCATACTTTCCACCTGTGCATGCAAAAAACAAACATTTTGTTAAACAATCTGTTTTTAGTAATTCACCAAGCAAGCTAAACCTTGATATTAATGCCATTTTGTAAAGCTAGTTTCTTAATTTTGTCAATTCCAGTGAAAAACATTCAGCACCTGTTTTACTTACTCTATAGAAAGGAAGGCTGGACTGGTTTAGGTATATTCTTATTATACAGTTTATAAATGTAGGCCTCATGTAATTAATTGTATGAACAACAAAGGAGAATGGAAAATTATACATTGAACTATAAACTATAAAGCAACTGAGAAACTTTAAAACAAGATATCTGACAGTAAATCAGGATTCTTCTTTTAGCTTGCTCAGTAAAATACCCCCTCTGATCATCTTACCTCTGGAATGAGTTCCTTGTTTATGGACAGTGTTGACTCCATCCCCACAAGACTTCCAACAATCCTTCAACCTCTCTCCACCACAAAATAGTTCATATGTTTTCTAGTTGTTGGACAGTAGACTGATCCCGGAGTGTTTTCAGCTCTTGCCGGTTACCCAAAGTGATATAGTAATACACATCTCGCACGTAGGGAGTCAGGCCAGAATAAGCTAGATGGAGTATTAATGCATATCACTTTAATGCTGACATTTTCCAAAACAATTTTATGTGTGATTCTGCCTGTTTTTGTTTTTCTTTCTATTGTTGTTGTTGAGGTGTTCTCTGTAGCGTACCAAAGCATCTATTCTGCAAAGACCACTTTTGCTAAAATTGTTGCTGCCGTGGCTGCTGTAGCCACCACAGCATTGTTGCTGTGCAGCTGAACAATAACATAAGATAACATGGAGGTGCATAATGTTATTTATGTTATTTCCAACCCCCTCCCCCATTCCTTCCTCTCATGGTTCTTTGAAGAATCCCAGTAAACCTAGCAGTACTGAAGCTCAATGAACAAGCCGTCTTAGACAAGTTGAAAAACAAGTGGTGGTATGACAAGGGGGAGTGTGGACACAAGGACTCCGGCAGAAAGGTCAGTTCTTGAGGTCGCTCGGCCTGGTCACGAGGTCATGTGTTGGTTTACCCCACCCACTTTACCCCAATCAAACGCACACCCCCAGAACCCCAAACTTCAGCAGGTACACTCTAAAAAGAAAAATGCTGATATTTTTGCAAATATCTAAGTACTATTTTTTTGTGCTAATTGGAGGTTTTTCTGTTTCAGTTCAGTTTGTCTAAAATTAAATTGAACTTGTAGTTGGATGTTACATGGATGTAACTCTGTTTCCAAAGAAAATGATTATTGCAGTTATTTTTGCCACCAGGTATTGAACTTTAATATGGTAGCTAATCAGAGTACAAGGCTCAATCAGAAAAAAATGTTTTAGGGTCTTTAACAGCAGCACTTTGCTGCAGTGATGTAGACGTGTACTGGAGGGTGCGTCAGTACACTGTGATGTCACTAGTGGATGTGGTACTGATTAAACAAACAAAGTTAGTGACCTTCAGATGTGTTCGTAGGTGGTATTTGTTGGATATGTTGGATAGAGCCAGGCTAGCTGTTTTCAGCCCATTAGATTAGCTTATGCTAAGGTAAGATAACAGGCTGCTGGTGGTGTCAATCTTTTTTTCTCTATCTTAACTCTTGGCAAGAAAGCAAATAAGAGTTTGTTTTTTTTACTTCAGACTTTAAATTCAGTACCTGTCGGCACAAAAATCTGCCTTTTTATGACAATAAGTGAACCTATTTTTGGAGAGAAGAACTTTTTGTTTTTAGAGTGTAGCACTGCTGCTCAGCTGACCGTTCTGAAGAGCGGGAGGATGAATCAAACAAACATGAACACATAAATAAAAACCTCATGACTCCAATTCATACATGCGGCTGTCCAAGTTTGCTGAGGATATTTTCTGAACTTAGTTTCCACAAAACTCTCAAAAACTCTGTGTATAGTCAAATCAATTTATGCAAATTGATAAGAAAATGAGTCGGCCTTTAGCCGGTTCTAACAAAGCAGACTTTTTTGGAGATAAGGGGTTTTTATGTCTCCAGATCATGAGATTTCTTCAGAGGCTTTCCTCTGCTCAGCCGTCCTTCTGGTCTCCAGAATACTCTGTGGTCAGCACAGTTCACGAAAAGCAGCCATAGACAGACAGACGAGGGACTCTTCCAAAAAAAATTTGACTTTTTACATCACTTTTAATTGCAAATCTCCACTGCGTTTGTGTGCCACATTTACATTTATATTTTTAGACTCTCTTTGCGGTTGTTCTGTGTGCTGGAGTTCAGAAAAAGACACGTTTTCAGGCGAATTGTTTGTCCTACTAAAGAAAGAACGAGCTACGGATAATTTTTACACACATCAGATGTAAAAAGTCTCATTTTCAAAATTGCAAATATATTTTCCTCTCTCTCTCTCTCTATCTCCACTGTCACCCTATGACTCTCTGCCTCTCTCTCTGTTTATGGCTGCTGACCAAGAGTTGATGAGATGAAGCTACTGACCATAGCTTTACCACCCCCTCCTCTTCCTCCCCTCACACACTCACACTGATGTTTTTGTCTCCAATCTGTCATGTACCTCCTGTTTCCTCTAAACTCACTGTGTAACAAACCGCGACTAGCAAATGGGAGAAAACGTTCATCAGTGTGGCAGCGCAGAGAGAAGACTTAACGTCAGACTGAAAATGCAGTAATGAGACAAACGTGATCAGTGATGAGGACTTTGGTAACAAATAACCACACAGACACTTCAGGAAATAATAATAATGCAGATTTAACTTTAGCCAGAATTTAATTGTAATTGTTTTCTTTAGTATTAAAAGCAGAATTAGTCCCTGTCTGTCGTAGTATCGGGAGGCAATAGCATGCAACTTGGTTAGCAGTGAGCATCTTTACTCAATGCCGTCATCAATGAGTAGTTGTCTTTTTATAAAAAGTGGAAGAAGATTTGGACATGATGTGTGCAAAAAAATGTCTTGACTATAGTAGTTCGTGTTTATTTCAGTCTGACTTTAAAGTGTCTCTCAGTATAACTTCGCAGAAGCTGATTGGCTGAGGTTAACATGACAGTTTGGAGAGGAAAGCACTCTGATAGGCTCTCCCCAACTTCACAACACTTCCTGTTGAAGAGAGGCCCCGCCCACTCCGGGTGCTGTTTCCTGCTGTTCGTTTTTTTCTTCAATTAACAGGCTGCATGCTATTGGATGAGAAAGCTAAGTCACGCCCATCAAAATCCAAGTGATGCATGTGACAGAAGAACACACAGCCACCAACAACCAATCAAATGCTCCCTTTTTTTCTTAAAGAAATGTTTGCTCAGGATGTCAGAGTAGACTTTAGTTTTGTTTTTACAAGTTGAATAGACAGAAGTGATTTTAGTTTGTGAAGAAGAGCACAGATATGACTTTATTGTTATTTATACTGAGCATAAGTGGTGTAGAGAACCTGTGAAATCTGAAATGGTGCCTGAATTTTAGGCCAGGTAATTAAGAAAGGCAACAAAGAGTCTTAGTTTAAATTTTTTTGCATGAAGTTGCATGTGACAGATACATAAATATGCTGAAGGCTGTGGTTTGAGGCAATGGGAAGGTAATTTTACCTGAAACTTAAAGGGGCACTTCATCAATTAAGTACTCCATTTGCATAATGTTGGGGCGCTCGCAAGAAACAGATAAAAAATTCATGCAGCTTTCAGTCTCTAGTATGGGTCAAGCTCTAAAAATGCTCAAAATATACTACATGTCCTATAATGCACCTGGATAGCATTTATTCTGTATTTCCTTTTAAATAAAACTGAGAAATTATGTTTTGTCCATCATTTTGGACACACAGCTAAATACTACAATACCCATAAACCAGTCAGAGATTCAGATTGATTTAGAGGATTAATAAACACATTTCCACAGGAAGTGGCTATTTCTTGGCCACAGAGTTTTTTATGCACACAAGCATATACAGTACCTACCCAGATATTTACTAACACTGACTCTTATGGGAGAAGTAAACTTGAGCACAGATTGAGTGATTCTTTCACCCCAGAGTCAGTGAAGTAAATATTGGACTAATTTTTCACAAGTCTCATTTCTTCAGAACATTCAGACAATAAAATGACATTTTTCAGACTGAAAATTAACTTTGTCCGAGACCTGGCAGTCTGAGCAGCCACACACTAGCGACATCTGACAACACAGATTTCTCTTCTCTCTGTTTCATCAACAATGATCTATAACAACTGAACCAAAACTTAAATAACTTTCATCCATTCACACAACGTTCACAAGACTTCCAAACAAGGAGGAGGAGACCATGCCAACTTTGACACCGTTTCATAGTTTCATACACATACAGGATGATGAATAAGCTGATTTTGACATGTGAAATTAGTGGAGTGTCCCCTGATACCATTGTTTTCTCATCACAGCCTTTGAAAGTTGCAGAAGTGTGTTATTAGTTAGAAAGATGTTTTATTTTTAGCTTTAATAATGTTCTAGTTTATCTACATTAGTGATGTCATTCCTATACGTGCCATGATTGGTTGTCCCTGATCCCACCTCTCTGCGCTGACAGGACAAGACCAGCGCGCTCAGTCTGAGCAACGTGGCGGGAGTGTTTTACATCCTGATCGGTGGGCTGGGGTTAGCCATGCTCGTGGCTCTGGTGGAGTTTTGCTACAAGTCCCGAATTGAGTCGAGAAGAATGAAGGTGAGAAGTTCAATCAGCGTTTCACACAGTCCTTGTGATTAAATCACCGGGTAATAATTAATACATAACAGATAAGAGATTATTAAAACATGTTAAGCAAGTTAATGTGCCCATTGAAATGAAATTAAGCAGTGGAAAGAGGACAGCGTCAGAGTCAACAAGTCCCTTTAAGTGTACAAATCGCTTAGAGTAAAAGTACAAGTGTAGCATCAAAATATACTTACCAAATGGAAAATTACTTGCAGAATAGTCCATTTCTGAATAATGTATAATACCGATAATGTATAACTTCAAAGTTGCTATTATAAAAAATTAAATGTTCATAAATAAATAATAACTTTAGACAACAAATTTTTATAACAGCTAGTGAATACAAATCACTTGGCATTTTTTCTAATCAGTAATGTAATCCATCAGAAATATTACACATTATACTGGAATAAATTCCAAACAAAACAAACATTTTGGTTTCACAAATGTTTGTTTTTTCAAATTTAAATTAAATTCTACTTTTATATTTAACATTCACAGCCGGTCAGATCAAACCACAAACAGAACTGGCAAAAAACGATATGTGGGACCTTGATCCTTTTAAAGATTCTCATATTTTAAAGACGTCATCATAAATGTAATCAAACAATCTGAATCCATGTGAATGCAGCATAAATCCTACAAACTGGACCTTTAATAAAATCCTGATACATGAAGACATTTTCAATCATTTACAGTTGAAAATGAGCTACAAACTAATATTTCCGTTGCACCAGAGGACTGTGCACCATCTCGAATCTTTCATGGCTGCAGTTTTATTTGTTGATTATTTATCTGCAGCTTCACTGCAGTTCTCTGTAGAGCAGACCTCCAGCAGCCACAGGGCAGGATCACAAACATTACTGCCATCTGAAAGTGCTTCAGTTGAACACTTCTTATCTGACACTACGCTCTCGAGCTTCTCTTCATCGCCGACGTCTGTATGTGATGAAACTGCAGCCGCCTCATTACGACCCGATGGTTTATGCTGAGGCTTTGATGGGCTGCTCCAAAGAAACAAACATGTCATTAGAGCCATTTTCTCCACAGCAGAAGCACCAGCCTGTTACTCTCTTCTCTGCTGGACTTTTGTTATTCTCCTCACATGTGAGCACAAAGACTTTAAACCCTTCGCTAAAGGCAGCGGTGACACAACATGTGTGGAGGATTTCATCAGTCGGAGCAGATGGAGAGCAGGGTTACACTGCGGTTACCTGCTGCAGAGGTAGAGCACTGCAGCACACGAGACTACTAGTCAATACAGCATTATACTGTGATACTTCTCATACATTATTGATACCTGGCTGTAAATATTGCAGTATTTTGTTTTGTTGAGAAGGAGTGAATCTTTGCTTTAATGCTGACAACAGTTCATGGCTGTCTGCTTGTTATAACACGCGTTCATGCTGTTCCGTTTACACTGTAACGAGACGTAAAGTCGGACTGACAGGCTGCAGCGTTCATCACGCATCACAAAACAAAACTGTAATAACACACTGATGATTTAGCTTTTCTTAGAGGCACGACAGCGACATATAAATGAAACAATTGTCTGTGATAGAGGATGGGTCAAAACGTCAGTAATAAGACCAAGGCTTTGTTCAGACTGCAGATTGAACAAATTAGATTTATTGCTCAAATACAAATTTTTAAAGCAACATTGTGTAGAAGTCTGTATTTTTGTGATTTAGCACCCCTAGTTTCAGAGTTATAGACGGTTGTACATGTGTATTTGCTATGATTACATTATGTATGATCATAAACTAGCGACAGTCCAACAGCAAGAAGCCCAGCTCAGCTCGTTTTTTTGACGTGCATAGAAGTTTAAATGTTCCCAACACTCGTCAATGTCGCATTTAACACAAGCAGCCAATCAAATCAAACAAAACCGAAGGCTTTACAGCTTTTCCTTAATATTATGATGGAACAAATGCAGATAGTATCACACATACACCAAATATGGAAGAGACAGCATGATAACGTCATCATATCATGAGACTCCCACTTCTTGAGCTTGCTCTGAATTTTTAAACATTATGAAAATTAAAGTTTAATTTCAGGTGCTTCTGGGGAGGAAAAGCATTAACTTGGAGTGACAGACCTGCTGTTCAGATAGAAAATGTAATAGCAGAGAAGAGTTAGCATGATTACAAGGTACACATTACATCCTTCTATTTATTTCTTTTCTATTCAGGACACTAAATCACAAACCTGCTGTCAGATGTTTTAACAGGTGGATGTTCTGCCTGCAGGCAACAGCATTAATAGACTTTGTGCAGAGACAGATGCTGCACTGTTGTGTTTTGACAGCACATGTAGACTCTGACAATAAAACCCTCTATTAAAGTGAGAGTGATGGGCAATAGAGACAAGAAAGAAGGATCCGGTTCCCTCCGGTGTTTACAGTGCTTAGAGGTTGACTGAGGTGGATTGTAAGCTGTTAACTTGGAGGTGAAAGCAGGGAGGAAGATAAGTGTTTGACTTTGTTGTTAAGATGTGAGCGCGCTGGCTCAGAGGTGTTGTCAGTGTGAGAGCTGCTCCAGTAAATGAATAAACCTGGGATTTATTTGTACCAATCTTCCTGACGACTGTTGATGCCAGACAGCAAACAGCAAGGGAGAGTGGGAGCCTGAGAGGCCTGATCCAGGATATTAACTCTGGATCCACATCATTAGTTTCACCAAGAGGAGACACAGAGAGAGCTCTGCAATTCAAAAACAACTTTTACTGTTATTACTGTTGATGATGACTGAGCACACACACACACACACGCACGTACAGTAGTTATACTTACTCAAGACTGTGCTTTCCAAATAACATTAATAATTTGTTCAAAAACCTTCAAATGACCCACATTTTTACATTCGATACCAAAGCAGATGTTTCGTGACGTGAGGCAAAGATGGTGAGTTAGAGATGGATGCACACAGGTGTTCTTGAACACAACAGGAAGTTGTGCTGATTTGCAGCTGTGACACACACCTAATGGAGGCGATTAAGGCACTTCAATCCTGATTGCCAAATATTGGGTCAAATATCCAAATAACATCTTCTCAAATTTGGTCACACAGAAGGGATGCACATATTTTTTGATCCATGATATTGAGGATGTTATTTTATCGGATGATTTCTAATAAATGTTGATAAATTCGCAGAGAAATCACAGAAAAATGTATTTTTATTATTATCACGTAAGTGTGTTTATTACTTCTTTGTTTATTGCACAGTTGTGTTGTTTCCAGATTGTGTTTTTGTGAACGTTGGAAAAGAGATCTTTATTTCAATGAGACTACTATAAAATTGCAAAAAAAAAATACACACATGAACACATATGACACACAGACATGTTATTGGTTGAGATGTTGGCTGAGTGACAGAGCTGATACGTAATCAGGCATCCCGAGCAATTAGCAGTTTGGTGCTTTACACAGCAGCATCCCGGCAGTGCCCATGAGGTGAACTGACACCTCTCCAGCTATCCAGCCGTGCTCAGCACCGACTTGAACCCTCCAGTTCCCAAGCCAAGTTCCTGTTTACATCATCAAAGCAATATGAGAATGGCAGCCTTGTTGCTGACCTCAAGACAAAGTTTAGATTTTACTGTCATGGTTCAAAAAAGAGCTCCTCAATTATATCAATTATAGATTATACCATATAATATTTTTCGACTGAATCTCAAGTGCCTAAGGTTTTTACTCCCCTCTGTATTCATGAATCAATGGGTCTTTAAAGTTTTTTACTTCTCTGTCTTGCAGGAGCTCATTGATGCCGCCATGATGGGCACCAGCCTTGGTGGGATGGTAGGTGGCGGAGGAGCAGGAGGAGGAGGAGGTGCAGCGATGGCAGCGGGTGGTTATGGAGGAGGTGGAGCATCAGGACTCGGAGGCGAGAACGGCCGCGTAGTGGCGCACGATTTTCCAAAAGCTGGAGCTCAAGGTTTACCGTGCATGAGCAAAGCTGCCGGCCTGGGACTGGCCTCCACAGGGATGTGATCAAAACTGAGACTCCTGATTGGACCAAACGCTCCTGCTCGCCTGTCTGTCTGTCTGTCTGTCTGTCGGGAAGAAAAGAAAGGAGGAGACAAAAGAAGAAAGAATATAGAGGAGGGAGGGAAGGAGAATGGAGGGTTAGAAAAGAGGAAAACATAAAGGAGGAAAGAGAGGACGTGAGGAAATGAGAGAGGAGATGAAATGGAGAAAAAAGGAAGGAGAAAAGATGGAGGAGTATTTAGGTAGGCAGGCAGAAGGAGGAGCGTCCATGTTCAACACGACTGGACTCAATACAACAGAACTCTGATGAACAGAGAGCACCTGAACACAACACTGAATCAAATCAGTCAACGCGTTCCTACAAGACGAGTGGCAGGGCTTAACGAACTATTAAAAAAACTGAAACTTTTTCTACGAGCGCTGTCTTAAACTAAACTCCTCCTCTTCTTCTGCAATAATAGAACCAGGAGGAGAAACAGAAGGGATTTGTTTTTGTTTTTTTGTTTTTTTAACTTCTTAATTAATGTACCCGCTCTTCTTCTTCTTCCTCTTCTTCTTCTTTTCCTCATCCCACCCTTCACTCCTCTCCTCTTCCTCCAGTTCAGCAGTAACACTGAAAGCCCCGTCACGTTCACGCTAGACGCCACTTTCATATCTGAGACGGTTGAGAAAGTCCAAGTTCGAGCATGTTAAACATTTTTATAGACAGACACAGAGAAGCTTGCTGATAATATTCAGGTTCTGTGAGCTGCTTCCGTAATAATACAGCCTAAGTATGAAGACGGGTGTGTCACATGCACAAAATGCTTTTTGTTTGTATATTTTGTGGCAAATATATGATGTGATATTGTTAGAGGTCTTCAGCGGTCCAAAATGTTGGACCCAATCTGTAATGAACCTTTGGAAAAATAACTCAAATCTGAACAGACCCGGAGACAGTTACACCTATATAAGCCACAGGAACCTTCCCCAGAGATTAAGAACCGCAGAGACTAGAGTTTAAATTAAGTTCGGGAGACATTTTACCACTCCGAAAAGTCCCTGCACCTTACAAAAGTACAGAAACTTTCAGCATTGAACATATCTCACTGGTCGAGTATTTGCAGCATTTTAGTTCAGTTTGTTTTCCGTTCATTGTAAGTTAAGCAAACAAGAGATGGACCAAACGGCATCAGTCTTTACTTTTTTATACGTCAGCCGGATCTTCACAGGTCTTTAGACCGCTGTGGAAATGTAGAACGGGCTGAAGGAATTTTTTTTATTTGTTGAAAAATAGTTCCCAGAACTAAAAGTTCTACAGCAAGAGAGATCACCAACAACACCATGTCGATCCATCAAATAATGTCCTAATAAAAGATGTAAAGTCCTAGAAACAAATTAAAAACAACTTGTTTACGTGCTTTAAAGATGAATTTACATAATTGAAAAACTAATTTAATAGTGATTTCACCTCCCACAACAGTCAACTGGACGATAGACAGATCATGGTAATTTTATGAACGCTACCTGATAGTCATTTAATTTCTTTAATTTAATAACAGTCTGCTGATTCCTTTGTTCATCTTGAAAAACCTTGAATCAGTTACTCAACAGAAAAGGTCACATTACGTTTGTCATTCAGCTCAGCTCCATCAAAGGTGCCTTTAAACAACTACAAAGCCTCCGCACACATCCCACACCTTCTCTATTAAAACGTTAAGACATTTTGGTTTCTGTCCTCTGAACACAAAAAACAGTCCATCAAACTCCTGCTAAGAAGAACAACTCCTAATGTGTAATGTAATTACTGAATTTTAAATTGTAAACCTTTACACTACTCATTGCTGAATAAAGTAATCACATAATTGTAAATTATTATTAGGACATGCATTACTGGACAACATAACGAGCATGTTTAGGTCCATCTAGGTCCACACTGGTACTAAACATACCGTCACACAGATTGCCATTGAAGTATCATGATTTGGACACAGTCTCGGTTCAAAAGTACCAAGTGGACCTGAGAAGACCACCACATATAATCCAAGATTTTTTCTGGAAGTTACTCTTCAAAAAGAGAGGGTTTGTGTTTTTGAAGGGAGACAGTATCACCTCGATACTACATTCATACCTATACAGTAAATATTCAGCTACAGGTAACTTAGTGTAGCATAAAGGCTGGAAACAGGAAGTCAAGTCAAAAAATAATCCACAACATAATGTGCAAAATGAAAACTAACGAGCTCTAACATGTTAATCAGTAAACTTTGGACAGTGTAAACTAACTGTTTCCCCCTGTCTCTATCCTTTGTGCTAAACTAGGCTAACTAGCTGCTCACTGTAGCTTCATACTTACTGTACAGACACAACAGAGGTATTAATCTTCTCATGCAACTCTCTGCAAATTACCATATTTCACAAAATGTTGAACTATTGTTTTAAGATGTTTTTTAAAAAGCACAAGATGAGCATGTCTTTTTCCGTGTTAATGTGTGAAAATGTGAAATACTTAACTGCAGATTTCTAGCCATTGAAAATGCACTAAACCATCCTAGAAAACAACAAATTCGTTTTTCAATTTTTTAGTGTGAGGAAACAACAGTCAGGTAGCTGTGTGCGCTGTGGTGGGCATCTCGACCTTATGATATTTTATTCATATCCAATGTTTTCAGAGCTGAAACTTCAACTCTGTTCAACAACAAGTCTTTGTTTGAACTGTAAAAGTTTTCAGCTTCTTCTAATTTTTGATAAGTTGTTTGGTCTGTAAAATTTCAGAAAATGGCCCGCAGTGATTTCTTCATATTTCTTATCTGAACAAACAAAAAACAATATTCAGCTTGCATGATATAAAATAGAGAAAAAGGTAAAATCATCAAATCTTTATTTATGTTGAAAAATTAAACTAACAATTACAGTTTACCAAAAATTGCAGAAAAGATCTTCAGCACTTTGACAACATGGACGTCACATTCGGAAAAGTTTTTAGCTTCTCCTCTGAACTTTGTGTTGCCAAATTTTTCACCATAAAAATAAAGCACTAAATGTCGACATGATCACACGTGGACCAGTGAACTCAAACTGTTTTTTAATTCCCTCAAGATTAGAGGAGTAAACCACACTAAAGGGTTCAAATTATCATTGTTGAATTTATTAAATTTAAGTGATGGAAATATACATTGTTTAGTTGCCGTATACTTCATATAACAGCCCCCTAACCCACAGCCTTTCTTTGTTCATGGCGACCACAGTCCCTGACCATTATTTAGGACCCAACTTTTATTTGAAGAAATACAGCACCATGTGATGTTTATTATCTCAGAGCCTTCAAACTTCTTTTTTTGCTCTCAGAATCTAAAGCTGCTGAAAACATCTGGGTGAGACATCAATGTTAAACACTACTGGGATGAATTTTCCTTTAAATTGGAGGTTGAGTGGCGTTTGGTGAACCACAGACATTGAAGTTATTTGTAAATCTGTCTTGTGGTTAACATGACTGGAAGAAGCTCCGCTGATGGTGTTTAAAAGCTGTCGGTCAGACGTTGGGTTCTGGTTGGTTCTCCTGTGTTTTCTCCTCACATGACAAAGCAGTAAAACTTTTTATACTCTGAAATGGAACAAAAATCAGGAATATGTTCACATTTGTATGATATGAATGATACATGTGCCGATCTTCACTGGTTTGTCTATATAATGTTTTTCATTGATTTATCAGTTTATAATTATTTTAATTTTGCTGATTATGGTAAGATCAGTTACTCTATTTAATAAAAACTCTTAACATTAATGCAACTCTTGTAGTTTCTTCTGTCTGTTTATGAAACAATCCTCGCGTGGGATTCATGTACTCGACCATATCACGCAGTTTTTTATCAGCAAATGAGGTTTGCTCAGCCGTCACGTAAGTATTATTTTATTTTTCAATATTTAACTGACAGAATAATCTTCACATATTCTTATGGTGCTTTAGTTTAACAATAAATATATACACTTGGATATTATAGTACAGTTGTCATGAACGGGGAAATTAGCTATAGAGACCAAAACTGTTTTTTGTACCAGGCTGTAAACATGTTTATTTCTGCTGTGAAGTTGGACATTTTAACATGGGGACTTAGGAGACTGACTAATTTTTGTAGCCAGCCTCAAGTGGACGTTTGAGGACCTACAGGTTGTTTAATAAACCATAACAAAACTCTTTAATTAAGAATAAGTGCTGCTGTTCTGTGTGATGCCGAAGCTCATCTCACCACATGAAATAGTTTATTCTGTTATATTATCTTTTAATCTGTTTAAACAATAATAGAGTCAAAGCTGTGAGAATTAAAAAAAAGATTGTTTAGGATGAGCTGTCAATCATGCTAAACATGAATCACCATGTGAAGGTGAAACATTTATACATGAGGCCACCTGATAAAAGACATCCGTGTAGGATACACCTCTGTTTCCTCAGAAGCCTCCTCGTGTCCTTGAGGGACATTTAAAGGACTCGAAGATCCTCCATGGGAACGATTTTCAGGTCACAGAAGACATGAGGAAGCATAAGAAACCATGGAGCTTCATCATGAGACATGATTTATGTTAGTTATATTTGAGCTGTAGCAGACAAAAGGAATACAATTTTAGATCAAAGTGTGTTCACAGGATTAAACATCAAAGTAAAGAGAGTCGCTGTTTACTTATTCTTCCTCATAAGTGCGGGCTGCTTCTGTTTCTACATTTAAAAACTAGTTTTCAAAGTAAGGCATCAAAAGTTGTTGAATTTCAAACAATATCCAGCTCCTCTCACAGCGGTGTCTCGTTGTCTCATCTGTCATGAAACCTCCTGAAATAATTTGCTGTTGCTCTGAAGCCACAAGGCGACACCATATGGGAAGTTAAATCAGATTTTATCTCCATTTACAACTCGACATGAGACGCATTAGAGCTCTTTATTTCAAGTCTACTGAAAAAATCCCCTTTAAGGACGAGCACAGCTCTGTCAGATGAATGAGTTTGATATCGGGGCTCTCTCTGGTTTAATTATCTGCCATTATCTAGCGTGACCAATAGTCACAAATGACACTTTAAGAGTAGAGAAGTGCCGTCTGCAGAAAATGTAACCTCTGCAAAAAGTTTATTTCTAAGTAAAGATGTTGAGCTGTGAAAGAAAAAGTTTCTAGGTAAAAAAATAAATAAATATAAAAACACTTTGATGAAATTAGACAGCAGGAGCTTTTCTGACGAGCAACGCTGCAAACATTCACTTTAGAGACGACTGACAGGAAAATTTGAGCCTGGTGGAGAAATTGTGGCAGATCAGAGAAATCACGCTCCGGTATTGAAATGATAATGTGACGAGAAATGCTGCAGAGGCTCAATCTGACGGCACTTGAGACATCACTGAAGAAAATCACCCTGCAGAAAACACGACACATCAACATGATCAATACGCCGAGTTTGAGAAATGTGAAATGTGTTTTTTTGTTGTTTTTTTTTCTTTTTTGACGACAGGCAGACAGCTCAAGAAACTGAAGTCCTTCCAGGTCAGGAGGAGAACTGTTTTGTCTTGATAGATGTTGTAAGATTAAATGGCTGGTTCTATAATCGGTTGATTCATTAGAGAAGGTCGACTAAAATGTTTTTCTCCCCCAAGTGTATAAATCTAATAAAGCCTGCTTTTTTTTTTTGGTGTGTACAGGGAAAACAGAGCTTTTCCAATATGATGCCATGGGTTAGAGGCTGGGGTCGCTAATGGGACAATGGGACACAGCTAATACGCTGTAATACTTCATTTTGGGCTCCCTCAAAGTTCAGCACTGTAAAGAGGAGATAAAGGAGATAGTTTGGGTTATTCTAAATGTCTGAGGTACTGATCCATAGTCAGTGTGTTAGCCCACGTGTCGATTTTTAGATTAGCGGAAGAAGAAGTACATCTGATGGCACCCGGCGGTCAGTGCAGCATATTTTCTGCTTCAGAACAGTGCTTTGGAAACCTATGGATGACGTCACTCATGCTCTGTCAATTCTTTATACTGTCATTGGTCTGATTTAACATTTGCTGCAGATCAAGCCAGCAGTGGACCACAAACTCCTTTCAATGACGTCTGGTAGCTTTAGAGAGATTTAACCACTTCTGATTGCTGTTAAAACGGTTGTCTGACATCAAGGGAAATATGTGAACATCCTCTAAATATAGCGTACACTTAGACTGACATGGAAATCTGTTTTGTTGCTGTCCCCGTCCACAGCAGTACATTGCTGAGCTTCATGCTGGTGCTTCTGTCTGCTTCTCCAAACTGGAGTACCAGTACTTCATACAACCACACTTCAAATCAAGAAATGTTCCTATAATCACCATTTGTTGTCTGTGATGAGACAAACGACTAAGTTCTCAGAGAAAGACTGGTGGGATGAGAGATGCAGCTATATTTTACATTACATTGCATTTAGCAGACGCTTTTATCCAAAG
Source organism: Larimichthys crocea (assembly GCF_000972845.2). Classification (NCBI taxonomy): domain Eukaryota; kingdom Metazoa; phylum Chordata; class Actinopteri; family Sciaenidae; genus Larimichthys; species Larimichthys crocea. Next base: position 22,170,772 of record NC_040032.1, read on the forward strand.
CTGTTATGGAATTTTCTGTCCTTAGGTTACACAAGGTCACGTGTGAGCCTTGTGGTCCTGGACAGTATTAATTGTTTGTCTTTGACTGGGTGCCACCATATCTCAACACTGTGGTGTCCAGGGTCGAAGAGACCTGTTGCTGCATTCCTAGACATAATAGATAGCTTGTTGTTGACGTTCCATTAGCATGAACAGACAACAGTGTCTCCAGACTAGAATGTGTTGAAGGTGAACACGAACATGGGTAAATGCATTCCCATTTGACTATTTTGGGCGTAAAGTATTTGTGGTGTCATCTATGAGGGTTTAAAGTGTGACCACCAGCATGAGTTCAGGAGAATGCGGGACCGACTCAAGCAGTTCTGATGAACTTTGAGAGTGTCTCTAGTTCTCCTTGGCCAAGCGTCAATAAATAATACAGCATAAGACATCAGAGGCTCCTGAACACTTTCTTCCCTCCTGACCTCACCATTGACCTTTGACTTCAGCAATTTCTCCACAACAAAAGCGACTTACAGAGGAGGACATAAGCTGACAAAGGTGTAAAGGAGCACAGAGTAGTTTAGTTTTGTTAGGCAGGGAAGCATTCTCGAAACAGAAAGGTTTTTACAAGTTTTTTAAAGGTAGAAAGGGATGTTGCTGTTCTTGTAGCCGTTGGTAGGTCATTCCACCATTTGGGGACAACCACAGAGAAGAGGTTAGAGTGACCTCGCTTTGCGAGAGGCGAGGGTACAATTAGACGGTCTGTATGAGTGGAGCGTAATGCCCTGGTCGGGACGTGAGCCTTTAGTAAGACGCTGAGATAGGCGCCTTATGTTAGTCTCTGACATTTAAAAACTCTCAATTACTCATTTTCAAACATTCCATTAGTGAGTGAATACTAAAAAAAGCAACGACTGACATTTTACTTGTTAATGTTTCTTCAGTTTGTGGGAAAAGCTTATTTTGTGTAAAGTTTTTCGAGGTCACGGACAAACTTGAAGCTTCGCGGAGAACACGAGGCTTCTCCAAATGATTTGTTTCAAACCAGAAAGTTCAATAAAATGAACATCTTTGCTTGCGGGTCTCTGATTCCCCTCCAGAGTTCTTCTGCAGCTCAGTCCCCTGTGGCTCTTTCACCTTTTCTTCTCTCTTTTTTTTCCATTTATTTGCTTTATCGATCCATCGCTTGGTGCAATGTCTTCATTTCCACTTCCACACTTTTCCTTCTGTTCTTTCTCTTTCCTGCACAAACCCTCATCGCTTTGGTCTTTATCGCACTTAAATCCCTGTTCTTTCTCTTATGACTTTGTCTTTTCATCCTTGTTTCTCTCCATTAGTTTCTGCTCTTTTTCAAGCTCCCAGGACCTTTCATCGAATGGTTTTGGTGTCCTGAGGGGGACATCATATCACGTACTGCCTCATTACTCCCCCGGCTGTGCGGGAGGAGGGAGACAGACGGGGTCGAAACAAAGCCGACAATTAGCCCCAGAAAAGCCCTGATTAGGAGTTTGTGGCCCATTACCTTCTACTTGCTCGCCCCTCGTAGAAACTTCTAGAAGCCCAGCAATGATGATGATAATGATGATGATGAGGACTGGATCCCTGAGGGGTTGGCGACAAAACACCAGAGCATTCTTCACTGCAAAGAATACAAGTTTGAAATGAAACAAAACAACTGAAAATGAGCTGAGAAACTTTAGTGTATTAAAATAAAGAGTGAGTAGAGAGATCCTTCAGGCCTCTAAGTATGTTCAACCCCTTTATGCTCAGGATGAAAAGGTTGTAGGACTGTATAGTATGCTATACTGTATAGTATGCTTACTGTACCAGGCTGTAAACATGTTTATTTCTGCTGTGAAGTTGGACATTTTACTATAGGGGCTTATGGAGATTGACTTGCTCTGTAGCCAGCCTCAAGTGGATGTTTGAGAGAACATGGAGGTTGTCGATTGGTACTGATTCATAGTGTTTTACCTACAGTAGACAGCGGTCGCTACGCTTCCAGTTTAAAAGAGCAGACAAGAGACCAACATGAAACAAAGCAAAGTACTGCCGTGGACGGGGGCAGATTTTAGACTAAGTGTATGCTATCTTTAGAGTATTTTCACAGCTTATCCTTGATTTCAGACAGCTCTATTTAACAAGAATCAGAAGCAGTTGAATCACTCTCTTCTAAGCCACCAGACGTCTTCAACAAAACCTTATTTTTACCTCACAGAACATGGAACAACAGAAACATTTTTTCTGGTCCATCGCTGCCTCAATCCACAGCAGCAAACATTAGTACAGCTCCAGACTAATGTGTCAAAGTACCAAAGTCACACAAACAAACCGCTGTGTTCTGTCAGGCAAAAACATTACAATTACAATCAATAACTCCTTAACAAACGTTATTACAAGTTGTGCATATTTTGGTTGTGAGTACCAGCTTTAACTTCTGAATCGTCTGTCACTGTGAGTTTTAGTTTTGTTGACTGTATGTGTATATTGCTCTCCCATCATGTTCTGTTTATGAGATTATAACTTTACAACTTCCTGCTTTGACACTGGACATACATGTCAAGCAGAGTTGGCTGATATAAATAAAATTTTTGGGAAGATTAATTGCCTGTTGGCTTGTTGTATAAAATTACTTTGGTTGACAAAAGTAGCCCGAAATACTCAAATACACAATATGTATTAACCAGCCACTTAAAATAGATAGAAATAAATAAAAAATAAATAAAAAAAATCTCATATGCATTTCCCCTGTTTATGTAACATTTGCTAAGTGATGGTTTTTGGGCTCTTTTTATGTGATTTATTGACAGTAAGAAAATATAGAATAACCTTTATTAGAAAAGTATTTTTGTTTAGCTTTCACAGGTAAAAATCCTGAGTTACTTTGATCTATGGTACATATTGACAGAGAGAAGAATCAGTTTAACAACAATGATAATATAAATCTATTTAATCGTTTGGTCTCCCTCACTCTCTGTCTCCATCTTCCTCGGCCTACTTCTTCCTCCAGAGTTAACAGCCCAGGGTTATAGGAGCGTGATCCAAGGGAATCTGATTAATGTAAGGTGGATTTTCAATTAAAAATAACACAGCACACCCTGGAGAAACTCCTCATTCCTCCCCCTCTCAACAAGCAGCTCCATCTGCGTCGTATCCGGGCATTTAAAGGAGGCTTATAGACACATTACACCCTCTCAATCCAGGATCTCTGTCAGTTTCCATCACAGTCTGCCTGCTGGGGAAATAACAGCTACACTCAAATCAAAAAAGCCCCTGCCTGCCCATTGGTTTTTAAATGGGCGGATATGCAGCTATAAACGGAGTCAAACAGGCCTCCTCCTACCTTTCGTTCTCCCATTGGTGTAAAATCGTAAAATATGTCGCCGGGGGGAGGTTTATTTTAACTTGTTTGTGTACTGAATCAGACGGCGAGGTGAGAGGAGACACAGTCTGACATGATGGAAGAAAAAAGGATAAAAGACGAGTTTAATAATCTTAAAATGCCCCATATTTATCTTTATATTTAATACTTGTGTACATGTTATGATATCTTTAGTGTTCACTGCTCATCCTGTTGTCTGTACTGTGCTGTTTGTGAATCTTCAACAAAATCAGAAGAAAACAGTAAAACAGTTTAAGACTAATCTCTGGTGGTTTCTCTCCATGTTTTTTTTTTTTTTTCCCAAATGTGGATCGCCGAAAGTCAAAATATTGGGTGTTGTGTGGATAAACACACAGATTCAGTGAATAAATGATGACATCCATCACACATGTGACATCATCTGGCACTTCCTGTGAAGAGCTGAAAAAAACAGATCTGTGTGGAGAGAAACCTGTGGGTAATGCCACACATACAATGTCCAGATTTCATACTGTCTATGTTTAATACACAAAACTAACTGAAATGGAGAATTAGCTGTTTATCAGCAAGGCTGTTGGGATTTAGTGGTGTCACAGCATGCTAACATAATCTCATTAGCCTGTTTCCTTCCAGATGTGCCACAAATCATAACCTGAGTTTTAAGTAATTCAGCGAAAGAAAATGCCAACGATTGCTTGATAATGTTACGTGAATCTTAGGAGTTGGTTCACGAGATAAGCAGCAGGTGGTGCCAATCCATATTTTCGGTCAGAAAACCAGAACAACAGGGTGCAACAAGATTATTAAATAAAAAAGAGATACTTCAAAATGCATCAAAATACTCTGATTGAAACATTAACATGCTGATGTTCAGCAGGTATAATGTTCACCGTGGTCAACATCTTAGCTCCGTGTGTTAGCATACTAACACTGATGGGAACACGATTTGGTCATGAATCAAATTCAAATGTTGAATCAGTTCAACATGGCAAAAGATGAAGAGTCAAAGAGGATCAAAAAAGTTATTACAATTCATCCTGAGGGGAACACGAAAGCCTGAGCAACGTTTCAAGACAATCCATCCAATAGCTGTTGAGCTATTTCATTGAGGATCTTCTGTAGTTATATTTATAGTGACTCACTCAGACTGCTTATATACACACATATATAAAATGCCAGCGCTGGTCTGTATTGAAGGATTTTAAAAATCACATGGCAACATAATGAGAAGTCGTGGAGGCAGATTTATGAAGTAATTATGGAGGAACATCTGTGGAAAACTGTCAGATAAGAAGAAAAGTGCATAAACGACAGTGAAATCATCAAATTGCAGCGGGAGGGAGAGAAAAAAAGAAGCTTTTTGTGTCGTGCCAATTCAACCTCTCAGAGAGGATTATGGGGGTTTAAAATGACCATCAAACATGGACGCAAGTTGTGCAACCCAGACAGAGAAGGCGAGCTGATTGGTTGTCAGGGAATTAACCAAAGCTAACCAAAGAGTGCAAAATGTAATTATGGCTTTTGGTTTACAGTGACTTGTTTTCATCAGCAGCAGATAGAGTGTAGAGTTGTGATTGTTGTTATCACTATCATGGGGCTAAGAAACTGCTGCAGAGCTGCAGAGATGATGAATGATGCTGATCATCATGATGAAGAAAAAAACCTGCATCAGACTCTTCACTGAAGATTGCCAAAAATTGCGAGAGATTTACAAAATGAAGGTGTTTTGGTGATATAATGTATTTTTGTTATCACTAACAGATTTAATGTGTGACGCCTTTTGTCGGTCTTCAGACTGAAAACACTGCAGAGATCTGCTGCGATGTCGAAGGTGCCATGTGAGACTAGAAATAAGATGCAGGAAAGTCTAGGCAAGAAGGTGCCCAAAAAAATCTGCGACTGACTTTTTGTTGTTGTTGAGAGCTTCATGAAATAAAAGGCCTAAAGAGTGAAGCTCTGCGATCGAGGAAAACCAACCATATAGATTTCACAATTGTCATCCAGCTCATCTCAGACGGTTCAAAATTGTGCTTAAAGTTTTTTATACTGTCTACTAACATCTTCCTTTCTATGGCTCTCAGCTCCAAGTCCATTGGTCACAAGGCGTCCATGCTACTTTATCGTCTATTTTACTTTAAATGGGACCAAAATTTACAAAGTGAACATCATGCAGTATGGAAGAAGACTTGCAGCTAGAGATTAAGACCATAAACTTAAATCAACTGAGAAGAAGGCTCATTTCTTCACAAGACTCAATACAATCAGACCTTGTTGATATAGCCAGTGGAGTTGCCCCCTGCTGGACAATAGATAGTCTTCAGGTTTAAAACACATCGCAGACCCTGAAGCTCTCTAATTATATACTGTCAGTGGTTCCTACTGAAGACATAAAGCAAAAGGTTCAAGAATTTCCTAAAACAGCTGCTCACTGTAGTTTTTGTGACACAAACCGGAGGAAGAAGTTCATTTATTGGGGACTATTTCCATCAGCGGATTAATCCAGACTCAGTGCTCTAATGTGTTGTGGCACCAGGTCAGTGAACGTGGGATTGAGTCAAAATAAACTACAGCGTGTGCTCATGGAGATGAAGGAATGACAGTAGAGAAATGGATCCAGACAGCCAGTCATGAACTGACATCATGTTCACTGACACCTCCACAGTCCTGAAAACATCTCCAACATTTTACCTTCGACTGCTGCAAAAACCTTTCTGGGGATTCTGGGATTCCTCCTGAACACCCTGCTGAATATTCAGGTCACTGTTTCCGCTGCTCTTGTTCGGTGATGAGGTGAATTCAGGTTAAAAACACAATTTCCTTTCATTGTATTTCTGAATACTAAACACCACACAGCAGGAGATAAAGACATGCAGACTAGACAAGTGGATGAATTCAAGCTTTAAAGGTATCTAAAGTGTGTTTTTAAGGTCTAATGTTTTATACATCACACTGTGATTAATGCAAATGTCCACTGGAAGAAGTCCAACTCTTTAAAGAGTCCTGTCAGAGGCTTGTTTCACAGTGACACCAAGTGGACGTCTGGAGAACTGACACAAAAAGAAGAAACTGAACTCCACAGCAATATACAAGTATTCAGAAATGTATGTTGTCTCTGTGTTAATTTGAACTCTTCTGTAAATGCTTTTCGGTCACACCTAAAGCACTCTGAACTGCCTGAAATCTGAAATCTGTTGTACAAATGCAGCCCTGTTTGCTGACACTGATACAATGTCAGGGATTACTCTGTCAGGATATATTAAACATATTACTATTATGAATCACAAACAAGGTTTTGTCTCGTTCTCACTGGCCAAGTTTCCGTCCAAATGTAGCTCAAACTTTGACAGAATTTACAGAAAATCTGCAAAATAAACAGCAGATGAAGCTAATTCTTCAGTTGGTGGCATTAAACCACTGGTTTTCAACATAGGGGTACTGATCTCCACTATGGGTCGCCAAAGCTTCATGTGGGGGCCTTCATGATTTTAAGGGGTGTATGAAAACTTCAGTTCATTTTTTGGGGTAATTATTCAGCCTATCAGTTGTTTTGTTCTGTTATTGTTCTGCATTGAATATAATGTGAAAGATCCATAAAATATGTGACTTGGTGCGTTTACTCGATTATAGAAAGAATAAAAGGGAAAAGGTTGGGGAGTCCTGCACAGAAGAAGAAGACACAACAAGCTCTTTAAGAGACCTCCAGTCAAAGCTGAAACAATGGAAAATGTAAAAGAAATCAGACATTTGTGTTAGTTTGTATTAATGTGAGAAAGGTCACAGAGTCCTCTCCGCTTTGCACACATCTGATGATTTCAGCTCTTCACAGGAAGTAACGAGTGATTTTTTAAACACTCAGGAATTTGCATGCACAAACTAAGGGGATGGAAAAACACCTCATATATTCAAAACTCATCTCTCTCTTTGTCAGTTTACAACTTTACGACTCAGTCCTCAGTGACTCAGAATCTGAGTTTAAAAAAACAAAACAACGAGGACGAGCTTTTAACGAGGACGTTCAGTGACCGGCGGTTTGATGGCTGCAGTGCCACTGGATGTGTCTCTAGTTTGCAATTCAAATTCCTCTGCAGCGCCAAAGTGAAAGTTTGAGAGGATCTCACTAACTAGCTGCAGGTTGCTGAGTTTCCTGTCTGACATTCGGTCTGTCTATCTGTCTGCCTGTCTGTCTCCTGATGATTCTGCTGCTGGATAATTAGTCCACTGAGGTTACTGACAAAACACTTCACTGACAACACCTTCACTCCGGTTTCCCCACTGGAGATGCAGCAGAGCAGCAACACAATGGTAATGATCAACGCTGGTCAACAGGCAGAGAAGAACAAGATCGAATGGAAGAATAAATCATGTGCAGAATGACAGAGTTGATGCTGAAAAGATGAACTGTAAGGTTTTCTCCTCTCTTCTCTGTATATCAGAGGCACAGTTGCACAAATATAACCAGCATGGAGGACCAAATGTTACCAAAACATTATTTATAAAGCACCTTTCAAACAAATCAAATGAAATTCAAAGACATAAACAATCAAAATTTAACTGATACGAGATAAAAATGATAAAATTAGACAATAAATTTAAAGAAAGATAAATGTTAAAGAAATAACTGAAAGTCAGTCCAAGATTTACTCTTGTCTGGCGGCTTCTTGCTCCTCGGCACCATTTCCTCCTCTTCCTGATGGCCCAAAACTACTTATGGTACAAACACTAACACGCTAGTGCTCTGCGCTCACAGTACCGGCAGCCCAGCTAACAAACTGAGCTAACAGCAGCTGCAGTTTACAGGTTACAGTTATCAGGAAACTCTGTAAAATGATTTCAAATAACAACAATAGCTCGGTTCTTACTGTTGTCTGGCTCTTATTTCCTCTTCATCCCTCTTCCTCTTTTCTTTTTCCCCATGAAACATTTTGTTACTTGTTTTAATGTAAGTTTTACCTTTTATATTGTCTATTAAAAAAATTAATCGAATATCTTTGGAATATTTACCTTTTTGTACTGTTCAATCAATTAAATGATAATTAAAAGAATGTGGATAGTGCTAGCAATGAAATAAACAGCAATGAAAAAACTGAACATGGTTTGAGATCTTGGTCGCTTTGTGTCTTTTGGTCTTTATTGAAATGATCTGTGTATGTTAAAAATAAAAAGATACGTTTAAAAACAGAAAAACAGGAAGTAGTTTAAGGTTCATAAATAAAACAAAACCAAAGTTTCTTTCATTCTGTTTGAGCGGCTCGGCGTTAAATCACACATACGTTGCATAACTGCTGCTCATAATATGGACTTTTTTTTTCATCCTTTAAGGAATCATTTAAAATTAGAAATAATAAACATCAGGTCAGAGTTAGTTTGTTGTTTGTCTCTCATGTCTGTACAGTACAATATACAGCCTGCAACTGCTTAGTTTTGCTTAGCTCAACATAAAGACTGGAAACAAAGGGTAAGAGTTAGCTAATTAGGTTTTGTCTGTCCTGTAAAGTGACTTTTTTTAAGCCTCTGTACATGTATCACAAAATTTCCATTTAATAGTTTGGTAGTCAGAGGCCAACACCACTTTTATAGTTGTATATTTATATATTAAAGTCTTGTGTGATAATCAGTGATCTAGGTAGGTGGATGACCTGTTTCCTTCGGTTTCCAATCTTTATGCTAAAGACACAGTGGAATCAGTCTGAACATCTAACTCTCAGCAAGAAGCAAGCAAATACCTAAACTGCTGTGCTTCTCTGTACATCACACACATACTTAATTATCAATGATTACACAAACGTCAACATACACGAACAATTGAAAAATCAAAAACGCTGACGGACATTCGTCCTTTTAAGAGGTCAGAACACTTCAATTAGTTTTAGTTTGTTCGTCTGAGCTTCATAAACATAAAAGTCTTCAGCTGCAGACACACACACACATTATACGTTTCATCATTGAGCATCATTCAGTGTATACACAGCCTGTCAAATTATCCAGGTAGAAAAGGACAAAATCTCTTGAAATAAAACCAAAGTATAACTGTACCACCCCATTACATTAGTACTTATATCTATATATTATATATATATTATATAATATATATATAATATATATATATATATAATTATATATATATATCTATATATTATTTATATATATATATAATATATTATATCTACACCACACACACACACACACTTAGAGACCAAAACAATGTGGACATTATTCTTAACTCTAAGTTATTTTTGAATTACAGATTTGTGTCAGTATCTTGGACTTTTGGTTTAAACTGTCGACTATCTTGATAGTTGTTTTGTGTCTTGGTGATTTTGTCTTTCTGCAGTCATTTAAGTATTAACAGTTGTTTTGCATCTTCATACGGTAATTTTGTGCATCTTTGTAGTCGTTTGTGTCTCATTGTGGTTGTTTTGTATCCATTTGTGGTCATATTGTCTCTTTGTAGTCACGTGTGTTTGCATCTCTTTGTGGTCGTTTCTGTATAGATGTTTTGTGTATCTTTACAGTCGTTAGTGTTTCTTTACAGTCGTTAGTGTTTCTTTACAGTTGTTAGTGTCTTTTTACAGTCGTTAGTGTTTCATTACAGTTGTTAGTGTCTCTTTACAGTCGTTAGTGTTTCTTTACAGTTGTTAGTGTCTTTTTACAGCCGTTTATAACTCTTTTTGGTCATTTTAATCATTTTAATTCTCTCTGTAGTCGACAATATAGGGTCATCTAGTAAAAAAGTTAAGTATAGCTCAACTTTTGCCAGACAACAACATGATGTCATCAAGCAAAGCACTGCAGGGACCCAATCATCAAATACATGCAAACACTCCTGGTAGCTTACTTAGTTATGTGAACAGCGTATTTATACTGTTTGACTCACAACCATTGAGACTAGGGAAATTAGTTATCGTAAACACTGAATGATGGTCAGTATGTATCACAGAAACAGTTTGTGTCCATCTGCGTCATAAACTATAGTCATCTGCAGAGACGAGAACAGTAACTGTGGAAATATGAGGATTTAAAAAAATAATAAAATAAAAATGCAGTTAACAGCAGGAGGCTGTGTCCTTCTGCGTTAATTTCCTGCCACCACAGAGAGCAGCAAACCAGAGTCACATCGTCTTAAAAACAAGGTTGTATCCCTGATATGTCTTTTTATCTTTCAAATAAAAACTTATTTGCCTCCTTGACTTTAGAACCTCTAGTTTGACGATAGTAATCCCCAAGAGTAACAAATAAAAATACCTTTCTTATTCACTGTTGAGAAAACATAAAACTAAAATAAATACATCAAAAAACATAGAACGTAAAGAAATGCAATAGGTTAATACAACACTCAGTTGTAAAGAAAACATTCAACATACTATGGAAATAATTAAAATTTTTACAGTGATGTCAGAAATAAGATTATCGATAATTCAAATTATATAAAATCATATGTGAAACGTATATATAGGCCTTGAAATGATGATTAACAAAGTGAACAAAGTGCAATGGAAAGATGTTTTTTTGATAGTAGTTTTGTATTTCTCTGTGTTTTCTATACCGTCAACAAATCCATAAAAATATCAAAATCAAGTTATCCACAGTACGTGTGTGTCGTGTTTCTTGCCACAGAAGAGAAAATAATCTCATAATCATGTCCAGCTTTCATGAAAGCTACTTTAGCTAGCCAGGCTAAATTAGCTAAGAACCAGAAGTCTCCAAACCACAGATACGAGTCTACTAAAACTAATAATTAATCGAAAACTACAGACCATAACTGTTGGTTTCAGCCCAGCACAACAGACATTTACATCTCCATTACATCAGGCTTTCCCCGTCTTTAACTGATGACACATCTGCCTTGAGACGATGATGTTTAAAAGCAGCACCTTCTTTAGAGCTGTGTACTATTGCACTATGAAAAGGCTGTTGGTAGCTAGCCACTCGTCAACGTGGATTTTTAGGCATCTACCGCTGATTTATTGAAAAACAGAGACGGGATGATGAAATTAGTCTGACAGATTGAACAAGTGTTGTCATCGACTTGAGTAAAACTTAACCACAGAGCTGAAGTCTCTATTCTCAAGTTACACAACTGTCCGGTCTGTATGTGTGTGACCTAAAAAACATACTACCGCTTATTATTTATTCAGAACTGATTCCAGTCAGAACAGGGTTTCAGGTGGCATACTGTCAACTTTTCACACGTTATCAGATGTGATTAACAGCTTTATTTTTAGACAGAGTGGTGTACTCTGTAAAGTATTGGGAGACATTGCTGGTTTTGGTTTTTCATGAGATTTGTTGACAATAAGAAGACTTGAACAACATCAGAGTTACAATTTAAAGCACTCTTTCAAAAAAGAAAGCTGGTTATTAAAGTTTATATAACATAACATAAAACATTTTCTTACCTCTCACCACATCCAAGAGGGGACGTAAAAAGAATCTGAAGGTGTAGCAGAAATGATAATGGACAGTGGCCTCATTTACACTTGAGACTTCTAATGTCTCAGATCTGGATAACATCCAGACGTAATTTAATATACTTTCATTCATGCCAAAAGTCTTACATCATTGTAGTCATTTAGTGTTTCTTTGTAATATTTTTTTGTCTCTGTACTCATTTTCATTCTCTTCATAATCATTTGGTATCTCTGTATATCATTTGGTGTAGTTGTCTGTAACCATTTTAAATCTCTGTGTAGTAATTTTGCGTCTCTTTGTAGTCATTTATTGTTTCTTTGTAGATGTTAAGTTTTTCTTTTTGTTATATGGGGTCAGAGATTCTCTCAGATTTCTGTCCAGGACCTGCACAGTACATTTAGGTTTGTTTTGTGTGAAATATTAAAGGAGGAGGATGAACTGGCTAACCGTCAAACTAAAGGACCTTTAAGAAAGTGCACAAAACTTAAAATATCACAGTGAATCTGAACTCCAAAGTCCAGACAGGAAACACAAACCTATGTCTTCATCTGGCTCTTTCAGCTGATGATGAAGACTCTCGGGCCCTCCTCTCTCATAGGAGGAAGACTCTCTATCACCATGTTGTCCATCAGTCCGTATTTATCCTCTTTTTTATTCCTCCTTCCTACATCATTTTCTATTTGTTCACTGGCTGAAATCTCCTCTGCGAGCCCCTCCCTCTCCACCGGCTGAGACAGCTGATTGGTCAGCTCCCTCATCGTTACCTGTGAGACATCATTGCAGGTTTTACTTTAAAATCACAGTAATCAAAACAGATTTAACAGATTACTACACTTCATCCAACCAATCGACCTGTTTCACCTTTGAACCAAAGGTCTCATGTTGCGTCTTGTTTATAAATGTGTTGGTGAGTGACCACCAACCTGGATCTCTTTGAACATGTGGAGCATGGCCACGCCCACCACAATGACCAGGAAGGCTCCCAGTGTTGTGACCACGTCCACGGCCACCATGCTCCTCCACTCCTGGAAGAGGATGATGGAGGTGGACAGAACCACAGAGGTGAAGAGGACGTAGTAGATGGGATAGACCATCAGCGTGTTGAAGGTGTCCAGAGACTTATTCAGGTAGTTCACCTGTGAGCATTAGAGAAACATTTTTATACTCAGTGTCCGAGTGCAGCTTTGACTTGAACATGAGGAAATGAGACTATGAGACAAGAAAAAAAATGACTTTACAGCTCACCTGTATTACTATTGAGATGATGAGAGTGAACAGCAGGATCCAGGTGAGAGGACTAGCAAGGACTGATATATCATAAAACGCTAAAGAAAAAGAAAGAGACAAGATTTCCATCAGTTTATCATTGCACTTCAATAAAACTATTTGACTCACGATGGACAGTTTAAAAAAAAAAAAAAAAAAAACAAAGGATCAAAATCAACGTAGCAGAACCGGAGACGATATCTCAAAACCTGGTGCCTACATTACCCACAATGCAACTCGACAGTTGATGAGGGAGTGCCAAAACATGGTAATATATTTTGTCTCTCACCGGTGTTAATGGCGATGGCGAGACCCTTCACGGAAGAGACTGTGAAGGCTCCGAGCAACGAGCAGATGCTGATGTAGACGAGGATGTTAGAGCGACCGACCCGAGGAGAGAAATAAAGACAGAGCACTGCACACAGCAGCAACACCGCCGACATGTAGACCAGGAAACCTAACACACACACACACACACACGACACAAGAGTTATTATTACTATTAAAACACATTAAAACTTTTAACTGAAATAAAAATATGAATCTACATTCTCCATTAATTAAAACTCTTAAGTATTACTACAACAGACAGTGTTCTAAGAGCAGATCAAGTGTCTCTGTGTTTCTTCCACTATCAGGTGGCAAAGAGACAGAGTCACATTTCAGCTGTTGTACATGTTGGATGTCCAACATAAGGTCAGCTTTGTTGACCAGGTTACTCTTACAACTGCTATGTTGCTCTGGTCATTTGGAGCCAGAATCTGTGTACTAGTGATCTGGGTTGGAGTCCTGGTCATACATGATGTGAAATCTCCCCTAAAGAGGTGAATAAGTTAAAATGTAAATTGTTCCTTTAATATCTCACCCCTATTAAAAGTTGGAAGATTGCACACACAACACATAAACTATGATACACATCACAAGCATGAATACCTGTGCGTGTGATGATACCAAAACATCAAGATAACAGAACAACAACAATGACATACATCAGAAACATACATGTGGATTATTAAAATCATTTCACTTGTTACTGTTTGCTGGTTGAAGCCTCTGCTAGCAGCTGCATGAGGCTGTAAAACCAAAATGTTAGGTTACAGTTCAGCTCCAAAATTAGCATGCATATTGCATGATGTTCATTTTGGTAAATTATCGTTTCATTTAGTGTAAAACAGATGAGAAAGCAGGGTATGCTTTGGGGCGTGGCTATGTTGTAATTGAGAAGCCATTCTCAGTGATTACTGCATTTAATATTTCTCTCCTCAAATGTTTTCACAAATATATTTTAGTTACTGTTTAGCTGGAATATGATTTTTTTGTGAGCAGGCGGGACGACATTTCTTCCTGCTTGAAAACGGAGTCAACAACAACTCGCAGTACGTCACCAATGAAGTATTAAAGAATTATTTAGGTAGGAACTGCATGTAAAAACTGACAGACTTTATTATCGCCATCTCACCAGGCTCCAGCAACTTTTTGCTCATTTCCTGTAGTGACGTCACTTCCTGCTCCTGTGGGGCGTGGATAACCAATAATATGCTTCCCAGCACACACAGCAGACAGCCGAACTTCCCGACCACGTTCAACACCTCCCCCAACAGGTAGGAAGACAAGACTGCACTGAAACGCACAAACACAGAGAGTCAAATTTAAACTGAAGTGTGTTTTGGCTCCAGATTAAATGATCTGTGTGACACTGAACTGTTTTTGTATTTACTTTAAAGCTTTTTCAATAATTTGGTTAAACTTAAACTTGAGTTTAACTCTGAGAACTACGGCTACCTGATGAGGACACTCAGAGCGCCCAGCGGAGTCACCAACGTGGCCGGAGCGAACATGTAGGCAGCAAAGTTACAGGCTTCTCCAGCTCCCACTGCAGAGACAGTCCAAAAAAAGGCTCTATCAGTAGTTACCCTACAGCTGATAGTAACACCATAAGCAGATCATTTAAATTTAATTGTAGAACAAACATTTTGTATTAATTATGCATTTCCCCAGTCAGATATCAGTTTCATAGGTCCAGGATGTGTTTGCCTAGATTAGTACAAAGGCTGGAAGCAGGGGGAACAGCTAGCCCAATCACAACAACATATTAAAGCAAATATTTTGTAGCAAAATTCATCTGTTTAAATTGCACTGGAATAAGAGTTCTAACATGACATCATCTCACCTGACTCTGTGTAACAAACAAACATTTTTCTTTTTTTCAAGATTTATTTCTGATAGAGACAGCTGAAGAGGGACAGGAATGCGGGGAGAGAGAGACGGGGAATGACAT
Organism: Larimichthys crocea; assembly: GCF_000972845.2. Lineage (NCBI taxonomy): Eukaryota > Metazoa > Chordata > Actinopteri > Sciaenidae > Larimichthys > Larimichthys crocea. The sequence goes on from NC_040032.1 coordinate 22,186,068, forward strand.
GCAGGAAAGGGCCACAGGTCGGATTCGAACCCTGGGTTTCTGCAACAAGGACTGAGCCTTCGCACATGGGGCGGCTGCTCTACCAACTGAGCAACTGAGCTAAACGCCGCCCTAAAGCAAACATTTTTATTAGAGTTAGATTAACACAAAGAACTTGGATTATAAACTCAAATAAAAACATAATTCTTACTGGTTAACAAGCCTCCCCACCATAGCAAGTCCTTTAGGTAGCCGTGGCCTCCGTCACCTACACACACACACACACACACACACACACACACACACACACAGTCATGTTTTACATACAAACACAACATGACACTACTTTATTTACAAATTCATTTATTTTGAGAAAAAAATGATGATTATTCCTGATCATGAGAAAACACTCCTAAATCACTATCTGAGGATAATGATAATTTAAGTCTGATCTTGGGACAGTTATCAATGCACACGGCTGTTTGGAGCCCAATATTTAGGTTGAGTTTCCTGTAACGGCTCAGTCCCATCACACACAATGTTTGTGATTCCTGCAGAAGCGCTGTGACGTGTTTCAGTTCTTCCCTCTTCTGTTTTTAACCAATGCCACATCAATCAGCACAAAGCAGATCGAGCTAGCCGGAGGTCAGAAAGGGCATGGATCATTTTCAAAATAAAACACCTTTGCAGATTCCCGATTGTAAAAACAGACAAAAGGGAAATTATTTAACTATGTAACATATTTATTCATGGTATAGGCACAAAAAACTGTGAAATATGACCAATTCTAAGCAAGTTAATAAAGTCTGGTGGGCAAAACACTTCTCAAATGCTCCTGATGGAATATAAAGCTTCATGTAAAATGGGCCAAAACATGATAATAGAGCTGTGTACGGTGAAATCCAGAGGTAAGGCATCTGCTGTCTGTGACCAGCGAAGTCAAACTGGTTGAGCAACTCTCTATTTATCCACTTATTTCGTAACACAGAGGCTGAAATCAAGAGTTCAAACTGTCTTTATCACCAACATTTCTTCTCTCCGGGTCTTTGCTACAACTTTTTAGCTTTTCTATCCTTGAACTGTAGAAAACTTTGTGCCATAACAATGTTTGTACATGTTTTAGCAAACTGATAACTAACCATATGTCAACTTTAGAAAAAGTTACTTCCAGGAATTTGTCATTTGATGCTTTCAAGATACAGCTGTGGACAAAATCATTCAAATCTTGTAGAACAATTATTATTATTATTTTTAATCATGTTAATGTGTGATTTCTTTCTAACTACAACAACACTACTACAATAAAAACACACAGTAAAGATTCAGGCAGGATGAGACCTTGTTCTCTATAAAAACATCAGGAAAAAAAAAAGAGACGAGAAGCTCTGCTGACCTGCTCTGGTGCGACCCGTGCTGGCCAATCGGAGGAGAGCTTTCTTCTTTAGAATGACGCTTCCACCAATCAGGAAGGCGGACATCAGAGCCAGAGTCAGGCCCAGCCACAGGTTGTAGGTGCTGTTTGTCTTCAGGGCTGGAGACAAACATGTAGTCAGTGTGTGTTTTTGAGGGTGTGTGTGTTTAATAACTTTAGCCAACCTGGATCTAATACATTAGTAATCAACCAATCAGATTGTGTTAATGAGTCACTCTAGTATGCACACACTCACAAAGAAAGTATTCCCTATATTGTGTTTTGATTCACATCTGCAATTTATTATTTAAAGCGATAGCTCAGATATTTTGTTGCAGGGTTGTATGAGATACTTATGCACACTTATGCAATCCGACTGCCGACAGTTCGGTTACCTACAGTACGCAGCAGTCAGCGAGCTCCCAAACCCAAAATATCCCTTTAATTGTGGCTATGAAGTGTGAAGAGTACACCGAGTAATGAGAGACTTTTTCAGGGGAATATCAGTTTTTAGAACAGAAATTTAATTAATCGTCATTTTGACAAGGTCATATAAATTAGACTGGTCTCACACCTTCAGGTAAGGTTGTGGTACGTTGGGGGACAAACTTGACCAAGAAAAAAAATGACTTGAGTGAGTTGGTAACTAACAGGAAGTTTTCTCTTTCCTTGAGTACACATATTTTACACATAGTCTTATTAATCTCCTTTTGGTTTCAGAGTCAAAACAAAACTCTGGTGAACTTCATGTAAAACATGATCTGCCCTCCAGAGTTCCTCTGATCACATTTACATTCCTCTTTACATAATAAACTCACCCCATTGTTGTTCCCACAGTGATTGTTATCACAGTGTTCCCTCTTTATTGTAACATAACACAGCACAGAATACAGAAGTAACATCAGTCCACAGGGAAGAGACAAAGTCTATTTGAAGCCTTTTGTCTTACAAAAAGTGAAACATTAAATATTAGAACAGAGTCTCTGAAAGGTCTGAAAGGTCACACACAGATATGTTCATAAAGGGCCTACTGTATAGGAGTAATCCCAGATTCTCCCATGTGGGGCCTTCAGAGGTTCATGATGAGACTCAGCTAGGTCTCAATTTATGGGTCAAATGTGACTTAATGTGAGCTTATTTTAAAGAAAGCCCCCAAATAAAACATTCAACTTACTGAACCAATAAAATGTGTTTAAAAGTTCACTAAAATGTAAAATCTATTGCTTCATTGAAGACAGAGCAGTAGCGTAATCGATGCTTTATTGCAAATGCAGTGTTTTATATCTAAAAAGTCGAAAATTAGCAAACTAACTGCCACACAGTTCTCCATGTTTCTTTCTTTCTCTTCTTCTGTGCTGGCCATGTGGGCCCCAACACCAACCCACCGAATACAGGTAAAGTCCATTTGCGTCCCACTTGGACGGCTGGTTGTCTTTGCAGATTGCTCTCCACAAGGGAGGCACCAAAAATCATATTCATTAAAGAAAGTTGGTTTAATTATTCTATAAATGTGACAGTTGTAAGAAAAAGACTAACAGAGCTGCGGTTCCTGATTTATTTTCATGAATAAAAACTCCAGATTTTTCCACTTATCCCAGTCTGCGTATAATAATTGATATTTTTATATTTTCATGAGCATTTGTTGGATAATTTGCATCCTAATTTAGCTGATCATTGTTTCAAGTTATTGTAAGAGTTACCTTTGAAATAAAAATCTGTTTCAGATATTAGTTTGCTGCAGCCAATTAAATGTTGTAAATCTGATTTCTTGGTTGGAAAATCATTCTACAAAACAACGAGTGTTCTTCTTTCTGGCTGCATTGTGAGTATTGAGGAAGTATGAAGACATTTTCCTCTTGTTAACAAAAGATTTTATTTTCCACCACCAGCAAAGAACAAAAACACATTATGAGGTTAGTATTGTCTCGTTGTTAAAGAGCCAGTCAAAGTTTTATTGACATACTCTCTGTGTCTTTTGTCATTTTGTTTTTGTTTTTTTGTTCTCATGAGACAGTAACAACCTGTAACCTGAACTTTATCAAACATGTAAGGTTTCGGTGCTACGTTCTGCTTCTACGGCTGGTATTGTTTTGGCTTTGTGAGTGTTTGTCTGTGTCGTCATGGATAAATGTGCTCCTGGAGACACGTACTGCAGCAGGAACTACAGCTGAGATCATTTTAAGTACTTTGGCAGGTATCCATGTGTCTTTCTGTGAGCTATGTTTGCACGATACTGTGCACAAAACGTTAAAGGTGTGTAGTTCAGGTCAGTTTCTGATTTTTTCCTTCATGTCTGTCTTTTTCCAGTTTCACCTTTCTGTCACTGTTTTGCCGTGGAGAGGAACTTCATTCACATTTTCAAATAATTTTAGCGTCAGAAAGTTCAGAAGAATTGAGTCCAATGCTTACATTAGACCCAGATATAGGAAATGATTCTGAATATACACTCATTTTAAATGTAATACCTTCAACAAGTCGACTGTGTTACATCACCTAAAATTTAGAATGAGCGCGTACTTGCAAAAAACAATAAAGTTTATCAACTTGAACAGTAAATATCTGGTCTTTGTGCCAGTAATTGAATACAGGTTTTTTATTTATGTTTTACACATAGTTTGAAATAAAGATCCTAAAACAACCCAAACAGGGATGTTTGCACACAAACAAAGACCCCGCCCATCCATTAGCACAGGTATGTAAGAGGTGTGTGTACCTGTTGGCTGAGTGATGTTATCCAGGTGTGTGTAGAACGGCGCTTGATTGCCGATGACCAAACACACAGCAGACTGAGAGCCACACGACAACATGATCACAGACCCTGTAGAGACAGAAAGCATCAGCTAGCATCAGTTAGCTATTATAGGATTATCTTGTTTCTTGTTCTTATTTTTGATTATGACTAAATAGGACACAATAATATAAGTTCATATAACAGGAGTAATTTATACAGTTCATTGATTTATTATTATATACTTACAGTATGTACAGGTTAATGTATTCACAGCTTGTGTTTACAGTAATGCAATACATTAATTAAGTGATGCCTTACACTTAATATAATTTGAAATGTGTACATTTAGATTACATTTGTAATATTAAGTATAAGTGAATATGAATTACGCAAAATTGTTGATTTGAACCTAATAATGTGAAAGTTTATAAAACATGATCAAATATTTGAAATCTGGACTGACACTAAATCCTAAAACATTTTAGATGCTTGCAATTTTTCACGTAAAAACCCTGAGTTACATTAGTAGGCTGTTGTGAAATTGGGTTTCCAGTGGCTTTAACATTTACTGTTGATTGGACATTGATCAGATGTCGTGACCTCAAACTAAACAACAACCGAAAGGGAAGAAATTCAGCTGGATTCTGATTTTAAATCTTTTTTTTAATTATTATTCTTCTTTATCAAGAAGAATTCTTTATCCGATCCTTTCAATAATCTCACAAACCATCAGATTTGGAAAAAATGCTAGAGAAGTCTGAGTTTGTTTCTGCTCACTTTTAACCCAGTTGTGCAATACTGGTTTTACCACTGTGTTAATCAGAGTAACATGAGAAGAGGAGACAGGTAACATAGGCAGGCAGAACAGTTTAATATTTGCACTGCCAACACTGAGGCCTCAGTATACACAGAGTATAATAACACTGACTGCAGCAGTTTGGATTGCTCTTAACGAAAAGTGAAGGCAAAAAAATAAATGATTTAAGTTTGATCAACACTTTCACAATGGAAGAGGTTTAAATATCTTGAAACCTGAATTATTGGGAGGGGAAATCATGAAGGTGAAAGACAGAAGTCACGTCAGCCTCAGAACATATAAAAGGAAGTGTTTCTTTAACTAGACTTTTAAAAACCTTATTTTACATGTCCTACATTTCTAATTTCTAATTTGTCTGCAGGCAAGTGCTCAAAATAAAATTTGGCACCTTTGTGAAGCAGGAAACAGAAAAAAGAAGGACGTTCTGCCTGTGACAGACAGATAATATCGATAGGACTGCTGTCTGTAAAATGTGCACTATTAACCATAACTACTGTACTTTACTGATACTTTGTACAATACCCCTTTGTACAATTCACTTTAATCTCACTCTCAACCCTCAGTTTTCATATATTTATATAGTGTAGTTTTTTTTTTTTACATACTATGTTTATGTTTATTCATACAATAATACTTTGTATATTTGTCACTTCTACACACACTCCTTTCATATTTACATTCTTAGATAGTGTGTTTATATGTACTTAGATAATACACATATGCATCCTTAGATAGTACACCTATACGTCCTCAGATAGTACACCTATACATCCTCAGATAGTACATCTATACATCCTTAGATAGTACACATATGCATCGTCGGATAGTACATCTATATACCCTTAGATAGTACACCTATACATTTTTAGATAGTACACCTATACATCCTCAGATAGTACATCTATACAGCCTCAGATAGTACATCTATACAGCCTCAGATAGTATATCTATACATCCTTAGATAGTACATCTATACATCCTCAGATAGTACACCTATACATTCTTAGATAGTACACCTATACATTCTTAGATAGTACACCTATACGTAAAATTAAACTTATTTCTCTAGCTTATCTTTATCATTTGTGTTATTAAAACCAGTGTTCTTAAAACTGACGTGCTTTTACTGACTGTGAGTGATGCTGAAAAACTTGTTCTTACCATTTCTGCACGTCTCATTATTCACCTGGACGTCTCTCATCGTGCCGCTTTGTTGAGGAAACAAAATCCGCAGAAACACCGAGCTGAGAGCTTTTGTCCAAGACAAACTCAGAAGTCTAGACACGGAACAACACTTTATCCCGGTACATTGAGCCGGTGGTCACCAAAAACAAAGAATTCGGTGAGAATAATTCACCTGTGCGCATTGAAACGATGTTTTCAACCCGGGGATTTAACAGGTGTGTCTGACTTCACGTAACAACTCCGTCTGAACCCACAGCGGAGCGGTGGAGGAGGTAAACAAAGCGACACCTGACTCCTGCACCGCCCAGCCCAGCCCCACCCAACCACGCAGTGCCGGTGTCACACAGCAGGTGTATCACCTTTCCAACAAGTAGAAAAAAAATATCCAGTAAACCAACGTTAAAAAGACTGAGAGTTAAATCAACTCCAAAAGAGATACATAACAAAAATATAAACAACTTTTTTTGCAGACAGAAATTCTGCCTAAAAAATGGACTTGGTTACAGTGAAGGCAACACGTGCTAGCCAATCAGAGGCAGAGCAGGGCTGGTCATGAAATGGTATATGCAGTCTTATGTGAAATATGTACAATAGACATCATTATTTTATTTGAGCTATTTTACTTGAGTATTATCAGTTAGTTTTAGTTTCATCCAATGTCATGAAGTTAGAAGGAAATATTACACTTTTGCTTCACTTTTAGTACAATTAATCGATTCATAGAGTTATATAAAATATATCAAAATATTCTATTGTAGGAGTATTCACCAGCACCTTTTTTCTGCTCTGAGAACTTACTTTTAATGTTTGAAGTAGCCTATATTTCTGTGCTACATACTATAAAGTATTCAGTATTTTAAGTATTCAAATATACACGGTGGTATAAGTTTTACTGTAAATCTAAATACTTCCTCCATCACTCTAAAGTTTAGATAAGCTGCTCTTTATTATAAGTGTTTTCCTACATTTACTCATTTCATCGATGATCATCATCGTCTTTTCTCTTGTTAAAGCAAAACAAACTAACTGTCCTAGAGACAAGTTGTCGATATTATTTTATATTATACAATCCATACTTAATTTAGTCCATAAAGACATTGAATAGGTTTAAAATGTAATAAATACATTTGTTAAAAAGGTGATATTATAAACAAACATTCAGAGTCTCTGTTGTATGCTTATATTGTTTAATACAGACGGTAATTGTAGGTAGAAGAGAGAGCAGAGATGCAGAGAGAAGACCTGCAGACCTATTGTAACGTTTATTCTGCATGTGGTCCAAGAGGTGCACACGGTAGTTACATTTCAGTTGGTTATATTGCGTATGATGTAAAGGTTTATGTGTTTTAATATTAATATCTGTTATGCGCGCTTCGAGTCCAGCCACTAACATTAGAGATGTATGTAAGAGAAGAATACAGAATCTCTCTCTCACACACACACACACACACACACAAAACACTATGAATGAAGTACAAATCTCATGTCTGTTTTGTTCTTCCACTTTTTGCTTCATTCTTCAGAGGAGGGTTGTTGCCCCCTCGTGGCAAATGAGTGAAAAACACAGCTGTGTGTGTGAATCACCATCATGTTAAAAATTCTTGTACTCTAAGTGATCTCACAGTAACATAAAGATTTACAAATCAGTGAGTTAAATGAGTTATCCAGAGAGCACTGAATACCAATATTTACTTTGCTGTTAGTTTCCAATGAGTGTCTGGTCTAAGCTAGGCAAGGTTAACAGAAGCCAGGCCTGAGCACCGCTCAATTGCAGTAGCTCTCCACGTCGAAGAGGTTGCAGGCCCTGTGGCAGCACTGCTCTACGATGTTCTGCTTCGCCGATCTTCCGCTTGCCACTTCAGCGCCGCCTGCCTTTGGAGGAAGGGAACCTGAAAGAGCAAATGGCAAAATGGTCAGAGGGGAAGTCAACATCCTCCGACATTTGAATAAAAATACCGCATCTGTATGCTGTAAAGGTTTTTAGTTGGGGGTCTCACCCAGCACAGGGTCGACGTTTTTCTTAGTGGTGAAGGAGAAGCCTCTGGGTCCACAGACCAGCATGAGGGCGTCAACCAGGTCAGAGCCACATATTTGTTGTGGGGCAATGGCGGCCTGGGAACCCGGCCACGATATGATCAGTAAGACCAGCAGAGAGAAAGACTGGAGCCACAGAGCTGCCATGCTGGAGGAGAGCTGAACACAAACAGAGTTTTTAGGTTAATGCTGAAGTAGGAGAAGATGGATGTTAGGAATATGGATGTTAGAAGATGGCGCTCTGTAAACGAAATTGAATTGAAGTGGATAAGTGGAAAGAGGAGGAAGAGTGAACTCACTGAACTTGAGGATGAAGGACAGGAGGTGAACAGGAAAGAGAAAGAGAGGAGGAAGACAGACAATCACGGACTATAGACCTGCGAGGTTTATAGTCCGTGATGGTCTGTAACGCCTGCCACAGGCTCCTTGTGTCTCTGCTGTCGGTGAAGTGGTGGGTTATCCTGCTGCTGTACTGCCTCTTTGCAAGTCTGATGCCACGGGACAGGTTGGCTCTTGCTGATCTCAAACCAGCCTCATCACCTGCTCTGAAAGCAGCGTTCCGGGCTGTCAGTAACCCCCCCGTCAGCCATGGTTTCTGGTTGGCCCGTACCGTGATGGTCTTGGTGTCTATGACATAATCAATGTATTTGCTGATGTAGGCAGTGAGAGTGTCTGAATATTCCTGTATGTTGATCTGGCGGTTGTAGGTGGCTGCTTGCTTAAACATGTCCCAGTCTGTGGAGTGCTGAGGTGGCACCCTCTGGCCACACCCGTACCTGCTTCTGGACCGGTCTGGTGACTTTGACCTTTGGTCTGTGTGCTGGCATTAGCATCACAGTGATGTGGTCTGAAGCGCTGAGATGGGGGAGAGGGTGAGGCCTTGTATGCTCCTCTCAGAGTTGTGTATACCTGGTCCAGTCTATTGGTACACATGAGGAAACCCTGTTTTGAGATATGCATGGGTGAAATCTCCAGCCACAATGAGAAGTCCCTCTGGATGGGCAGTCTGCTGGTCACTGATGGAGCTGTGCAGTTCACTCAGTGCCTTGTCTCTATCATTGTTGTTACAGCTGGGAGGGATGTAGACTGCAACCAGCAGGATGGCAGAAGACTCCCTTGGTAGATAGAAAGGCTGACACTTGATGATGATGATAAACTCCACAAGGGGTGAACAGTGTCTGCAAACCACCACAGCGTCCTGACACCAAGCATCCCTGATGTAAACACTTACCTCCTGCTCGGTAGCATGTTATCTGGTGGAGCTGGATGGCGCAGTCCGGTCTTCTGCCTCCTCTCGCACCGACTGCGGCGCTTCCTCTGCGGGTGTGCTGCAGTAGTGGGGGTCGGTGTCGAGGCGGGCCTCCGGAGTAGGCCGAGGTTGTGTTGCTCCTCAGCGTGTGTCGGGTTTAACTTCCAGAAAAAATAAGGAGCAGACGGAGGAGAAGAGGAGGAGATGGAGGTGCAGCAAAGGAAGAACTTACCTGTAGAGTTAATGGAGGAGATGGACGGGGTGATTTTGTGATGGAGAGGAGGAGGTTGATGCTTGTTGGGGTGAGGCAGAATAGTACGGAAGCCCTAAAGGGCCATACATACATATATATTTATATATATTTATTTTCCCGTGATAACAAGATAATTAATTCGAGATCTCGAGAAAAACAAAACGACAGTCTAGTCTAGAGGATTAAACCATTGCAGGAAACATCATCTAGTGTAGCAATGTCAGAGGAGCAGGAGACACCTTTAGTGTATTCTGTATTTGTTCTTGTTTTGTCTCAAAACATTTCAAATAATTACTGAGTTTGAAATACAGATAGTAAGTTTTGATTTTCAGGGTGTTTACGACGACATCAGGCTCAGTTAGATTGCGTCTCCGATAAAGCTGAAGCCTTGCTAGCCGTCTTCTCAGATGACGCACACTAATGTGTACATTATCTATAGCAAGGGATAAAGCTGCTCATCCTGTGTCAGGCCTTGATTGCAGAGATGTGTGATGCGGTGATCGATATTCCCCTGCTCTTCTGACATTGCTACACTAAATGATGTTTCCTGCAATGATTTAATACACTAGACTATCGTTTTGTTTTCTCGAGATCTCAAATTAATTATCTTGTTATCATGGGAAAACAGGTGGAATAAAATGTATGTATGTATGTATGACCCTTTAGGGCTTCCGTAAGGCAGAATAGATCCATTTATACGCCATTACCTCCAAGTGGACATGCCCATTGTTGTGTGTGTGTTAAGTGACTCTGTTTACTTCTGACTGACCGATTTCAGCACTTAGTAAAACAAACAGAGCTAATGAGCCGACATGATCTGATCACCTCTATCAGACAAATATTGATCACCAATCAGCCTCCTGCTGAGCTCAGCAGCCCAACAGGTGTTGAACTCAGGTGACTTTAAAGAGGTTTAAATTAATATTTTATGTTAAAAAAATGAATGAAATGACAACATGAAAACAATATTTTGGTGATTTATCAGCTGAATCTGCAGGTCCTCTTGGCGTTTCAGTGACTTTCAGCTTGCTGTTTATCTGTTTTGGTTCACTCTCAGTGCTCTTCTTGTGTCATTTTCAGAGAAAACGCTGGAAAAAGTCACTTTACACCACCTACAGACACAGTTAGACAGTATCTGGTGAACATAGAAGCTAATGAGAGATCTTTCCTTCAGGAGGTGGTGGAGACCAAAAACAGAGCTAAAAGAGTCAATACTGGACTTTCACCTGATTCATCAGGTGACACACATGTCTGTGTTGTTCTGTAACTGCTGGATATGGATAAAGGTACAGTGAATACTTGATGATGTAGATGAATTGTGTCACTCGTCACATCCAGTGCAGAACTGAAATCATAATTTTCATGTCTTTTTGAAAAGCAAGTTTTAAATGCAGGAGCTGTACTTTCAAGTATTTCTACTTTATAGTATGACTACACCTGACGACACAGACACTCAGAGCCTTAATTGACCACTTCAATGCTCACAAAGTGCTTCATGGGTGTCATGATGACAGAGCTTTTGTTGCACTTTGTCTGTCAGAAACTCAACTAACCGTGATGTGCGTCACCATAATGATAAATGAGGATGCAAGTATTGTGTCCACTCAACAAACCTCCCAGAAACCAGATCTGCTGTTTCTCAGTGATTAAGAAAACTCCACCTTAATTACCTAATAATCTCTCACTGGAATTTGTGACTTAACCTGCTCCTGAAACATCATTTTAAAGGAACAATATGTAACTTTGGTTGTAACATTGACATCTAGTGATTAGAAATTGTTACTGCAATCCAAAATAAAAATAATGGAGAGTCGTCTCCCCCAACCCTCTCCTCCCTACAACTGAAGGTCACACAGGTTGCCAGATTGAAGACAATGAACCTTCACAAGGGAAACGAGCACAACATGGTTCATTTCATGTACCAAGTTCTACTTCTGAGTCTGACTTCAGTCTGTGCTGAAAATAAGGACAGCAAGAGGTTTAATACAATACAATCAATACAATAAATGTACTGAAGCCAGCTTCCTTTAGCTTCATCTGACTTTAAGGCAGAGTGAGAGCAGAGAGGTCTGGTTCTGTGGGATTATTTCGCAAAATAAATGGTCAAAATAAAAATAAATGTCTGCCCAGTATCAGGAAAGTTCATAAAAACTTAAATAACATTTTTTCTAATTGGGATTAAAATAATTCCTGACATAATTCCTGTATAACTATATATACTTAAAAACTACACCAATGCATATTTATTGGGATTGGTGCTCTCAACCAATGGTTCTCAAACTATGGTAAGTGTACTACGAGTGGTAAGTAACCTCCCTCTACATGTACACACAGAGGAATCTCTGAAATATTTCTTAGCACAAAACAAATGAATTTTAAACACATTATAGTAGAGAAATACTAAAAAAATTTGAATGGAAATAAACGACGAGGTCGCTGGAACGTAATTTAAAACATGTTTTACATTTCTTGTAATATTTAGTTTTAATATCAGCCTGATACATACACACGTTCATCCGTGTAATGTGCATATATTCATGATTAGCTACTAGTAAGAGGCTCCAAACTGGACCCCTTTTCCATGTAATTAGCTCTAGTTCATGAACCAGACAACAGTCAACAATAAATAATCCTTTTGGCAATAAACCTGCCTCCTGTGTGAAGTGGTGTCTGTTAAAATGCTGCGTTTTAAGGCCTGTTATGATGGTTGTACTGTGAGTTTCTTAATGTTTTCTGATGCACACATTTGAGAAACACTGATATAGTTAATAAATTAAACTTGAAAATGAAAGAGTAATAAAAATAATAATAATCACACGTCTTAATATTCTCTCAATTCACAAAACTTTATTTTCTAGGAAAAATAATTTTATCCATTTCTCAGCACTTCATTTGACAGCAGATGGTTTTTCAAAGAGAGGACAGCTCTCCTGATGCAAAGGTGAGGGTGGGTGGGTGTTGGGTCAGGCTGAGTTAGCCAAGAAGCTAAGCTATACTAAGCTGAGCACCGCTCAATTGCAGTAGTTCTCCAGCTCGAAGATGTTGCAGGGCCTGTGGCAGCACTGCTCCACGATGCCTCGCTTCACCATCATCTCCATCTGGTCCTTGAAGGCGAACTCGGCCACCTCGTTTTCACCACCCGCCGCTACTGCACCGCCTGCCTTTGGAGGAAGGAAACCTGAAGGAGCAAACAGGAAGATGGTCAGAGGGAAAGTCATCATCCTCTGACATTTGAATAAAAATACCGCGTCTGTATGCTGTAAAGGTTTTTAGTTGGGGGTCTCACCCAGCAGAGGGTCGACATCTCTCTTTGGGTTGTAGAAGAAGCCTCTGGGTCCACAGACCATGTAGAGAGCGTCAACCAGGTGAGAGCCGCACAGATGTTGTGGGGCAATGGCGGCCTGGGAGCCTGGCCACGATACGATCAGTAAGACCAGCAGAGAGAAAGACTGGAGCCACAGAGCTGCCATGCTGGAGGAGAGCTGAACACAAACAGAGTTTTTAGGTTGATGCTGAAAAGAAATTGAAAAAGTGCAAGGGTGAAAAGAGTGTGATGGTCATATGAAAAGAACGAAATAAAAAGAGAAAGGATGAAAAGGAGAGGAGAGGTAGACAAAGTGAAGATACTGGAAGAGGAGGTGGAGGTGGCTCACCTGTAGAAGAGGAGGAAGAGAGCAGCTTACCCGTGGAGCTGAAGGAGGAGAAGACAGGTGGAGAAAGAGCAGGTGATGGAGGAGAAGGTATAGAAAGAAGGGAAGTAGAGGAGAAGAGCAGGTCACCTGAGTTGGAGGAGGAAGTGGAGTTGTGGAAAGAGGAAGAGGAGCAGAGTAACGCACCTGCAGAAGAGGATGAAAGGCAGGAAGCGGATGAGTACAATAGATGGGTAGGAGAGGGAGGAGGTCGAGGAGGAAGAGTAATGGAGGAAGTGTGTTGAGTAGGTAGAGGAAGAGGAGGAGTAGAGGAGGAAGAAGACCTATACAAGAGGAGGTTATCTCTAGATTCAGAGGATAATAAGGTCTAGATAGACGAGGAAGGGTGAGAAGAAGAGGAGAAGATGGAGGTGCAGTAGATAAGGAGGAGGAGATGGATAAAGTGATTGTGAGATGAAGAAGAGATGGAGGAAGAGGAGGAAACTGAGGTGTAGATACAGGTGGAGTGGAGAAAGACATGCAGGAGGTAGAAGAGGAAGAGTAAAGGAGGGAGTCTCTGGAGTGGGAAGAGGTGCAGAAGAACTCACCTGTAGAATAAATGGAGGTTTACAAAGAAAAGGGCAGCTCACCTCTAGATTCAGAAGATAATACGGAGTAGACAGAGGAGGAAGAGTGAGAAGAGGACGAGGAGATGGAGAACAACTCACCTGTATAGTCAGTGGATGAAGAGGAGGAGAAGATGGACAAGGTAATTCTGTGATAAAGAGAAGGAAAAGCAGCTGAGAGCTGGTTGGTGTGAGGCAGAACAGAAGGCCGCCTCTCCATTTATACTCCATCACCTCCACCTCGACACGCCCACTAATGTATGTGTATGTGTGTGCGTGTTAAGTGACTCTGTTTACTTCTGACTGACCAATTTCAGCACTTAGTAAAACAAACAGAGCTAATGAGCCGACATGATCTGATCACCTCTATCAGACAAATATTGATCACCAATCAGCCTCCTGCTGCTTCTGCTGAGCTCAGCAGCCCAACAGGTGTTGAACTCAGGTGGCTTTAAAGAGGTTTAAATCAATATTTTATGGTAAAAATGAATGAAATGACAACATGAAAACAACATTTTGGTGATTTATCAGCGGAATCTGCAGGTCCTCTTGGCGTTTCAGTGACTTTCAGCTTGCTGTTTATCTGTTTTGGTTCACTCTCAGTGCTCTCCTTGTGTCATTTTCAGAGAAAAAAGCTGGAAAAAGTCACTTTACACCACTTAGAGACACAGTTAGACAATATCTGGTGAACATAGAAGCTAATGAGACAGATCTTTCCTTCAGGAGGTGGTGGGGACCAAAAACAGAGCTAAAAGACTCAATACTGGACTTAGATTCATCAAGTGACACAAATGTGACTTCACGTCAATGATTGTATTGTTCTGTAACTGCTGGATATGGATAAAGGTACAGTGAATACTTGATTGATGATGTAGATGAACTGTGTCACTCGTCGAGTACTTTTTTCCACCACTGTCAGTTAGGAGAGGCCTGACGACACAGACACTCAGAGCCTTAATTAACCACTTCAACGCTCACAAAGTGCTTCATGGGTGTCATGATGACAGAGCTTTTGTTGCACCTTGTTTGTCACAAAATCAACTAACCGTGATGAGCGTCACCATAATGACGGAGGAGGATGCAAGTATTGTGTCCACTCGACAAACTTCCCAGAAACCAGATCTGCAGTTTCTCAGTGATTAACAAAATTCCACCTTAAGTACCTAATGGTCCCTAACTGGAATTTGTGACTTAACCTGCATCTAAAACATCATTTTAAATATTTGTTTATTTATTTAATTTTTACTTCATTTGTTTTATTGTAAATAATTGTGTACCTTCATTTTCTTAAATATTGTTAATTTTCAATAGTAAGTTGCATTCAATTGTAACATATTACAAATGTCTGTAATATATGATTATTTTTGTAAATATTTTATATAATTGTAGTAATAATAAATACATTTTTGCCACATAACACATATAATAAAAAGCATTGTTATTACACCAAATGAGGAAAACTCTGTATGTGAACAAATATGTAATTATTTTGTCTCTTTTCAACACAGTGAGAAATATTTGTATGAAAATGTGAGTCCAATGTCCAGTCCAGTCCTGTCTGATGTTTTTACTGATCTGATAGATGCCTTACACCAACATATAGGCCTATCTGGAGAAGGTGTTAGCATGGAAGAAACAACACAGTGAGGAGGAAGAGGAGCGAGCCAGCACCAGTAATCATGGGAACTGGAAGCCGACACCATCAAGTTAAAGACAAGAGTCATCCAGGACAGCTGATATAGAGCACATCATCACTGGGACGTTTAACGACATGTATCACTCCACTTTACAGGTGCTTTAAATGATTATTGCATTGGTAGTCGTCATTTATTTTAGATTGTAACAAACTTTGCACCACAAAAATGAACATATTTCTACGAGTTTAAAAACACACAAGGATCAACCATGAATACAATCATCAAACCAAACATTGTTACTCATATTATTTAATATTCTTAACACAAACATTTTAAAATAAACATATTACCAAACTTGAATTGAACTTGTGAGCACCATACACTAGAAGACTTTTAGGAAACGAAAGTCTGGCACCTTTTCTAAAGTCAGTGTGTCAAAAGTCACAGACAAAAGTCACACGTCGAAGAGGCACTCACACTCACTCCACAACACCAATTTCTCCTCCTTTTCTACAGTCAAAGAGAACCAAGACCATGTCCTTGCACCTCCCTGGAGTCCCCACTATGTTTACAACTTCATCTTGTGTACACGTAAAGGATTTTTAAAATGTCATATTTCTTTGGTGTGGTGTAATATTTTCCCTGGACAGTGTCAGGGAGCTTAATGCCAGCCTTACACCAAACACATCACAGATACATTGCTTGTTGCATGAGCCGACACTAAAAACCTTTGATAATAATAAACATGTTTGATTTAATCAGACCATCAAGACGTAAAACACTGACTTAAAACACTTTGAGTTATGTGACCACCTTACACCAAAAGATCGAGGTGAAGGGAGTGCACTGCAACTTGAGCAACACTTTCAGGATTTTTATATGTCTGTGATGCTGTTTGCTGTTAGGCCAGCCTTAAGTATTAAAATTTTATGCCAAACTACCTTTAAGAAATGAATGAATGAAGATGAAGTTCGTCATATGTCAAAATACTTCTTATATCTTCTCATAATATAACCTGTAAAGATAAACTGTATTTCTGTACAAACTTTATATTTTCGTTCTTTATTTTGGCTACTTCGAATATAAAGGCAATGATGAAGAAATCACAATGTAAAGACATTTTTCCAGTAGTGATAGTGATATACCCAACGTGACTGTACATGACAAAACTTTCATTGATCTGGCCCTCCATGAGTTCCCATAGAGATATATTTACCACGTCTACTTCCTTTAAGGAGACACTTTCAGGAATAATCAACAATTGTCCTTTGTCCTCTGGAAATATATCTACTAGAATGAATACTAAAATATTTCCCAGCTAAGATTCAAGTTTCCTGTGAATGTCCTTCCTTGTAGAATTCTTACACAGAACCATCTCAGAGGTTGTCATTGGAAATTGGAGGTTGGCCAAAAATACTTGGCAGGTGATTGGACAAACCATCTGTCTATCATGGGTGAACTTAATCACAACCCATATGATGTTGTTGTTGAGAAAGGACTTCAGTGTTGCTTATTATTCTTCTATCAATAAACAAACACCTTCCCACTCTTATATAACTGATTCTAGCAGCATCTATGCTAACTCCTTCGGCAGATCTCTTTTTGAGTAAACTAACCATAAACCATGCTGGCGGCTTATGCTGTAGCTGCTATTAGTTCCTCATAGGAACGCTGATTGGACCGAACCACTGTGTTCAGACACATTTAGCCAGCACTACCAAAATCAAGTTCAGATATTCTCTACAAGATTACCTTTGAGTTGGAAATGGTTACAACTTTCTTGTCATAATAAAAATAGTGCAACATCAGTTTTAGGTGCTATATAAACATCTGAAATAAGACCTAAACCTGGCGACATTTTGAATTTTGTACCTGTTTTGTGGAGTCTCACCATGTAGCCAAGATCACCAAAAACATGTCAAGCATTCTCTAATAGGCCGTCTCTTAATTAGAAAAGGTTACATCTTTCTAGTCATAATTGAAATGGTGTGACCCCAGTTTAAGTATTGTAAAATTAGCCCAAAGTAGGGCCTAAACTTGCAAGCCTTTGAACCTTTACCTGTTTAGTTTAGTCTCACCATGCAGCCAACACGGCCCAAATGATATCAGATACTCTCTATAAGACCACCTTCAAGCTGGAAAAGGTTACATTTGTCTCAGCTTTTAAGCAAAAACAAGCAAAGCATCTTTTCTGTTGTGAACGGGAGAAGAGCCTACCACTTACACGGATACATATGGTGCCCATCCTATGTGTGCTGTGTTGGTGAAGAACTTGTGGTTAGTAAAAGATTTTAACTACGAGATGTCATTGATATTAACTGGGGGTTAATGCAAGGGTGTATGACAATCACAATCCCCATACAACCTTCAGTGGCCATCTGCTTTTCACCATGGAAAACAGACAATTTTTCTTCACCTGTGGTGAACAATTTTTGATCTTAAAGGAACAATAACTTCACATGAAACAGTGACATTTAGTGGTTGAAAAAATGGTACTGCAGTCCAAATTCAAAGTACTGGAGAGTGGTCTTCCCCACCCCTCGTCAGACTTCAAGCTCATTTGGGTTGCCAGATTGAGGACACAGAACCTTCACAAGTGCCTTCATTCGTGATTTATTTTCTGTGTTTTTAAAATGAAGTATGATGAAATATTGAAAAGGTGTTATCAGTTTTTCTGTGCTTTAAGTTGTCTTTATCTTTCAAAAAAAAAACACTGTTTACCTGTGTTTTACCACGTGTCTGCTCATGGAGCTTTTTAGGTTTAGTTAAATCTAGCGTTAACTTTATGGGCTCTCTGATCCAATTTGTTTGCTTAGTTCCATGGCTTTAGTATGTTTTATATCTGGCAATCTAGAATATCGACAAGAGTAGTGTGCAGGATAAGACGTTAAACACTGAGAAGTTCGTATTTCAGTTGAGTCTCTTTCCTTAATCTCTGATGACATAGCATTTTATGACTTAATATAGTACATTTTACATATTGTTCCTTTAACTGATTTTAAGATTAATCTGATTATCCTGAATCACTGTAGTAAGTCCATCAACAACTTCTCTGTCTGTATCTGAATCTAGCATTTCTGACTCTCGTTATCATTACCATCAACAAATCAAATTCGTTCTTTAAATCACGTTAAATTAAAATATCATCTATCAAATAATACTTTGTCAAACATTATTAATTGCAATATTTAACAACATCGATCAAATCAACAGTTAAACATAACATTATCAAGTAGTGGAAATACATTTTCACCTCAATTATAAAATATTTGAACTCTTAATGCATGATAATGAATTTAGATTACCAAAGCTTAAATCTAGTTGATGTAGACGTCACTGACAGTTTCTATTGTTTACTAATATATCCTACCAGTTGAATTGAATTCCTCTGTCGGCTTGTTTATGAACTGACACTGTATCACTTACCTGTTCTATGGCTCTGCTCTGCTACCTGTTGTTTCATGTGGGATGTGGATCCTGCCTTTGTCCTGTTGATCTCCCTCTGTCGTGGAAAATAGTAAGAATTGGAAACAACCAACAGGATGTGGTGTGAGACATACAGTATGTCGACAAAATGTTTTGGTGATTATGGAATACTGACGTAGTATTAGCCTACAACATCGGGTAATATTTCTAATCTATTTACCTGGGTGCATAAAATATGTTGTTTGGATTTTATTATTTACCTGCTCTCCTGGTTTCTACTTGTACGTTCACTGTTTTATGTTTTATCTACTCCATGGGTCACCTTTATCTGCCCGATATTCTGAGTGGGATGGAGATCCTTCTGGGGCCTTCTTGAACTTCCTCAGTCGTTATTTATTGACCTGTAAGAGAGAGAAAAAAAGATATCTCGGGTATATGACTATATGTTACTATTTCAAAATGATTTCCTCATTTTAAAATGCTGTTGAGCCACCTAATTGGGGAATGTTTGAAATGAATTTTACTAACCGGGGTGGAAAAAACATTTCTTCCATTGATCGCTAGATGGAGCCAAATGAATTACTAATGGTTTATATTCTCATTTCCTCAAACCTTTTAATCTGCCTTACATTATGTTTCCTTGGTTTGTTTATGATTCTTTTGAAGAAAAAAAAATATTGGAAGACATTATTGTTTAGTCTGACTGATTTTATTATCTAATTTACTTGGTTCCTTCCTTTTTGAGTCTCATTAAATCTTCTCCATATGGTAGTCTGCAAACAATGAGACCTGAGCCAGAGCCTTCCAGAAACTAGTTGGTAGTTGTAGTCCTCTAACCTAACCCCTAATGCAACCACACCCGTATAAAATTCCAGATCTCAAACCCTATCCCTACGGTCACTGAAGGTGGGTTTTAAACATTGTGTAGGAATTGGTATTTTTGTGATTTAGACGCGCCAGTTTCAGAGTGTAATATCACCATGGTAAATATGGACAGCTCTGCATGTGTAACTATGATTATATGACTTCAAAAAGTAAAGTTCATGAAGTATCAAGTCCACAACTTTGCTAACAACCACACATTAAACAAATGCAACAACACACAACAAAACAGCCAGCTCATATTGCATACTAGTCAAACAGCATGAAGCCCAGCTCTGCATTTGTCTTTCAGCATTTTCGTACATGAAGCCCTCGCTAACCTCTTCAGCAGTCACCATTGTTATTTTTTTCAATTTTCTAACTAGTGGTCTTCATCAAGAGTCCGTATTACAATACAATTGCATGTTCCTATATGGACAGTGACTTTAACCTCCAAACATTGCGAACCCTGTTACCAGATCCAATCCAATCCCCCACCCAGCAAGTTAATATATTTATAATGACTAACTGAATGCAGTATTTAAGTTTTGAAGAAATAAAAACAAGTTAAACTCCTTTCATTCAATCATGTTAATCAGAGTTCTGTCCACTAATTATTCTGTCAATGCTTTTAATATGTTCATAATTAGAGTCGAAATTAAAAATGTTAAAGAAATGTCCACAGACAGTATTGTAATAATATCTTTATTGTTTATTCATATCACAAGAGAATCAGAAAACTTAATCACTTTGAAATGTGAAAAAAGGAAAGAAGGATGCAAGAAAAAATATTAAAAATATGTAGTATATTTGACATGATTACTGGGATTCAAGAAAATCAGATTGAGTTTAAGATGAAGTTCTGTTCAAGACAACAAAAGCTTGCATGACTATCACAGCTGAAAAAAGAAGAACTGCTTCAGTCTCACATGGTGAAAAGCAGATGGCCACTGAAGGTGGTATGGTGATTCTCATTGTCAAACAGCTTTGTATTAGGCCACAGACGTAAAAACACATCATCTCCAACCTCCAGAAGCAGTGTAACACCATTAGAAGAACTCCCATAATGGCTTGGCTGATGCTCATATGCAATAAAAGTGTGCTCTGAGTTCTTCACCAACACAGCACCTGAGGCTTGGGAACCACCATATGTACCTATGTACCACTCGAAGTGGTAGGCTCCTCTCACTGGGGCAGTGAAAACACCTGTTGGACATTTGTTTGTGTTATTTTAAATAGAAAATCACCTGATGCAACATCTGTTAGTCAAACTGACATCAACATATATGAGTTCAGGTACCTGTGTGTTTGTTGTAGGCCTTCCCAATGTCTGTGATGACATTTGCAAAGACTAGAGTAGTGTATATGGGAAAGTGTCCGGTGTATCCAGAGCCTGCACCCAACAGAGAAGCTGAGAAAGCCACCTGTTTCACTAAGACACAGAGAGAGAGAGAGGAATAATTAAAAGCATACTTAAGGATGAAAACATAAATAGCTAATCTCAAAAAGAGTGCACAAAAAACAACAATATTTAATACACATTCCCCCAAATACCTTGCAACTGTTTGTTCAGCTTGTCAATCTCAGTCTTCTGCCTCTTCACCTCAGTCTTCTGTTGTCTCAGCTTTGTTGCATGTTCTGGAGAAAAAAAGTGAATAAATAACTTTGTGAGTTTGATTTCACTGCACCATCAGGATCTATGGAAATATATTAGTGGAAGAAAATACTTAGATACTGAATTTCAATTTTATCCTTTTGGATAATTATGAAGTGCTACGACATGACTTTGAGACCCTTGTATAACAACAGAAAGCAAGTCCTAATGCTATTACTTCTATAATTATCTGACAAAATGCTGTACCTTGATTCACTCTTTGCAAGAATTTCATCTCCACCTTCTGCTGAGCCAACGAGGCGGTCATCTCTCCCAGTAGAGCACGGATGTCTTGCAAATAAGGCACTTGTACCTCTGTGTTTTCCACTGAAGTGGAGACAGAGCAGACCAGCAGCAACAACGGGAAAATCGCAGAGATCTTCATTCTCACAATATTCACAGGTGAACTGTGTCATCCGTAAACCTCTGTGACATTTATGTAGCACAGCAAAAAGAGGCGTGAAGGTGAGGGAGGAGGATATAACAGACCTTTCTTGTTTTTCTTGGATGATGGTGATGTTATCTACAGACACACCTCTGTCTCCACTGTTTTGTAAAGCACAGATTCATCACTCCACCCTAATGATTGGGACACACTGCCACACTGCACTCCACCTGTGCATGTGGTGTGCAGACACCATTTCTGCTGCCATGCTGCTACTGACAACTGTATTGAGTCTTCCTTAGATATATACAATAAAAGCATTGCTAACATGTCTTGTTTCTGTCCACAGAAAGACAAGAAAACACTACTTTAATATGATATGTATATAGATCAAGTCTGTACATTACACTGGACAAAGATTTATTATCAGTGACAGTTGTACATCTTCTACATCATTGCATCTTGTATGAAAAGTTTGGATGGGCATTTCTTACATTAAGTGCATGGCATCCATTGGTTTCTATTTATTCATCAAGCCTCCGATAGCTACTTGCCATCATATCCTTAATAAACTGTTGTCAGACATTAATTGACATGTTCAAGTTCTCCATGCAAACCATTCAAACACATTCACACAGCAAAAAAAAAAAGCAGCCATCCTATGCGGTTTCAAAAACCATCAAACACTATGAAGAACCCTAACCCTACCCTTACAACTGCTGCAGATGATTAGGTCATCAACATTACAAGCTTTAGAAATATCCAATCAAACAGCACTTCAGATTATAGCCCACAGAAATGCTTCACAGAGTTCAAGTAGTAGACACATTTCAACTTTAAGAGTTTTGATGCTGTAAAATGCAGAGAATGTGAATGAATGGTATCATAGAGATACATTTACCAAGTCTACTTCCTTTAAAGAGACACAAACAATAATTGTTAGTAATCGTTTGTCCTCTGGAAATATATATACTGGAATGAATACGAAAATATTTCCCAGCTGAGATTCAAGTTTACTGTGAATGTCCTTCCTTGTAGAATCGTTTTAACCTGACTGTGTCAGATGGTTTCTTACAGATAACCATCTGGGAGGTTGTCATTGGAAACTGGAGGTTGGCCAAAAATACTTGGCAGGTGATTCGATAAACAATCGATCTATCATGGGTGAACTTAATCACATCAAAAATCCATATAATGTAGTCGTTGAAAAAAAGGACAGTGTTGCTTATTATTCTTCTATCAATAAACAAACACCTTCCCGCTCTTATATAACTGATTCTAGCAGCATCTATGCTAACTCCTTTAGCAGATCTCTTTTTGAGTAAACAAACCATAAACCATGCTGGTGGCTTAAGCTGTAGCTGCTAGCAGTTCCTCATAGGACGCTGATTGGACCGAACCACAGCCAGGACTACCAAAATCAAGTTCAGATATTCTCTACAAGATCACCTTTGAGTTGGAAATGGTTACAACTTTCTTGTCATAATAAAAATGGTGCAACATCAGTTTTAGGTGCTGCATAAACATCCAAAATAAGACCTAAACCTAGCAACATTTTAAATTTTGGACCTGTTTTGTTGAGTCTTACCATGCAGCCAAGATCACCAAAAACATGTCAGGCATTCTCTAATAGGCCGTCTCTTAATTAGAAACGGTTACATCTTTCTAGTCATAATTGAAATGGTGTGATCCCAGTTTAAGTATTGTAAAATTTGCCCAAATTAGGGCCTAAACATGCAAGCCTTTGAACCTTTACCTGTTTAGTTTAACCATGCAGCCAACATGGCCCAAATTATATCAGATGTTCTCTACAAGACCACCTTCAAGTTGGAAAAGGTTACATTTGTCAAAGCTTTTAAGACAAAAACAAGCAAAGCAAAAAGTCTCTTTCGTGTTGTAAACATCCCCTGTCTGTGGTGTGAAAAACCACAACACCAAAAGTCTACAAGGACATCTGCAGCTCTTTGTTAATACACAGCTGTGTCGATAAACTTTGTGAATAGCTGAAAATATTTGTCCATTATATAAGATTTCTTTATTGTCAAAATTAAATCTCTGTACAGCAAACCATGAAGTCAGGTGAGCTGAAGTGACTGAATGGGCTTTAACTTTAACTGTCTGTGTGTATCGTATTGTGTGAAACACAGGTGTAACTAAAAAATTGCATGTCCTATTAAAAAGGCATAGTGGAAGCCATCTGCTAAGATTTCTTCCATTGATCACTAGATGGAGCCAAATGAATTACTAATGGTTTATATTCTCATTTCCTCAAAGCTTTTAATCTGCCTTACATTATGTTTCCTTGGTTTGTTTATGATGATTTAAAAAAATAAACATAATGAAAGACATTATTGTTTTGTTTGACAATCTTTATTATCTAATTTACTTGGTTCCTTCCTTTTTTAGTTTCTTTCGATCTTCTCATATGGTAGTCTGCAAACAATGAGACCTGAGCCAGAGCCTTCCAGAAACTAGTTGGTAGTTGTAGTCCCCTAACCTAACCCCTAATGCAACCACACCCGTATAAAATTCCAGATCTCAAACCCTATCCCTACGGTCACTGAAGGTGGGTTTTAAACATTGTGTAGGAATTGGTATTTTTGTGATTTAGACGCGCCAGTTTCAGAGTGTAATATCACCATGGTAAATATGGACAGCTCTGCATGTGTAACTATGATTATATGACTTCAAAAAGTAAAGTTCATGAAGTATCAAGTCTACAACTTTGCTAAAAACCACACATTAAACAAATGCAACAACACACAACAAAACAGCCAGCTCATATTGCAGACTAGTCAAACAGCATGAAGCCCAGCTCTGCATTTGTCTTTCAGCATTTTCATACATGAAGCCCTCGCTAACCTCTTCAGCAGTCACCATTGTTATTTTTTTCAATTTTCTAACTAGTGGTCTTCATCAAGAGTCCGTATTACAATACAATTGCATGTTCCTATATGGACAGTGACTTTAACCTCCAAACATTGCGAACCCTGTTACCAGATCCAATCCAATCCCCCACCCAGCAAGTTAATATATTTATAATGACTAACTGAACGCAGTATTTAAGTTTTGAAGAAATAAAAACAAGTTAAACTCCTTTCATTCAATCATGTTTATCAGAGCTCTGTCCACTAATTATTCTGTCAATGCTTTTAATATGTTCATAATTAGAGTCGAAATTAAAATGTTAAAGAAATGTCCACAGACAGTATTGTAATAATATCTTTATTGTTTATTCATATCACAAGAGAATCAGAAAACTTAATCACTTTGAAATGTGAAAAAAGGAAAGAAGGATGCAAGAAAAAATATTAAAAATATGTAGTATATTTGACATGATTACTGGGATTCAAGAAAATCAGATTGAGTTTAAGATGAAGTTCTGTTCAAGACAACAAAAGCTTGCATGACTATCACAGCTGAAAAAAGAAGAACTGCTTCAGTCTCACATGGTGAAAAGCAGATGGCCACTGAAGGTGGTATGGTGATTCTCATTGTCAAACAGCTTTGTATTAGGCCACAGACGTAAAAACACATCATCTCCAACCTCCAGAAGCAGTGTAACACCATTAGAAGAACTCCCATAATGGCTTGGCTGATGCTCATATGCAATAAAAATGTGCTCTGAGTTCTTCACCAACACAGCACCTGAGGCTTGGGAACCACCATATGTACCTATGTACCACTCGAAGTGGTAGGCTCCTCTCACTGGGGCAGTGAAAACACCTGTTGGACATTTGTTTGTGTTATTTTAAATAGAAAATCACCTGATGCAACATCTGTTAGTCAAACTGACATCAACATATATGAGTTCAGGTACCTGTGTGTTTGTTGTAGGCCTTCCCAATGTCTGTGATGACATTTGCAAAGACTAGAGTAGTGTATATGGGAAAGTGTCCGGTGTATCCAGAGCCTGCACCCAACAGAGAAGCTGAGAAAGCCACCTGTTTCACTAAGACACAGAGAGAGAGAGAGGAATAATTAAAAGCATACTTAAGGATGAAAACATAAATAGCTAATCTCAAAAAGAGTGCACAAAAAACAACAATATTTAATACACATTCCCCCAAATACCTTGCAACTGTTTGTTCAGCTTGTCAATCTCAGTCTTCTGCCTCTTCACCTCAGTCTTCTGTTGTCTCAGCTTTGTTGCATGTTCTGGAGAAAAAAAGTGAATAAATAACTTTGTGAGTTTGATTTCACTGCACCATCAGGATCTATGGAAATATATTAGTGGAAGAAAATACTTAGATACTGAATTTCAATTTTATCCTTTTGGATAATTATGAAGTGCTACGACATGACTTTGAGACCCTTGTATAACAACAGAAAGCAAGTCCTAATGCTATTACTTCTATAATTATCTGACAAAATGCTGTACCTTGATTCACTCTTTGCAAGAATTTCATCTCCACCTTCTGCTGAGCCAACGAGGCGGTCATCTCTCCCAGTAGAGCACGGATGTCTTGCAAATAAGGCACTTGTACCTCTGTGTTTTCCACTGAAGTGGAGACAGAGCAGACCAGCAGCAACAACGGGAAAATCGCAGAGATCTTCATTCTCACACTGGCAATATTCACAGGTGAACTGTGTCATCCGTAAACCTCTGTGACATTTATGTAGCACAGCAAAAAGAGGCGTGAAGGTGAGGGAGGAGGATATAACAGACCTTTCTTGTTTTTCTTGGATGATGGTGATGTTATCTACAGACACACCTCTGTCTCCACTGTTTTGTAAAGCACAGATTCATCACTCCACCCTAATGATTGGGACACACTGCCACACTGCACTCCACCTGTGCATGTGGTGTGCAGACACCATTTCTGCTGCCATGCTGCTACTGACAACTGTATTGAGTCTTCCTTAGATATATACAATAAAAGCATTGCTAACATGTCTTGTTTCTGTCCACAGAAAGACAAGAAAACACTACTTTAATATGATATGTATATAGATCAAGTCTGTACATTACACTGGACAAAGATTTATTATCAGTGACAGTTGTACATCTTCTACATCATTGCATCTTGTATGAAAAGTTTTGATGGGCATTTCTTACATTAAGTGCATGGCATCCATTGGTTTCTATTTATTCATCAAGCCTCCGATAGCTACTTGCCATCATATCCTTAATAAACTGTTGTCAGACATTATTTGACATGTTCAAGTTCTCCATGCAAACCATTCAAACACATTCACACAGCAAAAAAAAAACAGCCATCCTATGCCGTTTCAAAAACCATCAAACACTATGAAGAACCCTAACCCTACCCTTACAACTGCTGCAGATGATTAGGTCATCAACATTACAAGCTTTAGAAATATCCAATCAAACAGCACTTCAGATTATAGCCCACAGAAATGCTTCACAGAGTTCAAGTAGTAGACACATTTCAACTTTAAGAGTTTTGATGCTGTAAAATGCAGAGAATGTGAATGAATGGTATCATAGAGATACATTTACCAAGTCTACTTCCTTTAAAGAGACACAAACAATAATTGTTAGTAATCGTTTGTCCTCTGGAAATATATATACTGGAATGAATACGAAAATATTTCCCAGCTGAGATTCAAGTTTACTGTGAATGTCCTTCCTTGTAGAATCGTTTTAACCTGACTGTGTCAGATGGTTTCTTACAGATAACCATCTGGGAGGTTGTCATTGGAAACTGGAGGTTGGCCAAACATACTTGGCAGGTGATTCGATAAACAATCGATCTATCATGGGTGAACTTAATCACATCAAAAATCCATATAATGTAGTCGTTGAAAAAAAGGACAGTGTTGCTTATTATTCTTCTATCAATAAACAAACACATACAGGAAACCATGAAGTCAGGTGAGCTGAAGTGACTGAATGGGCTTTAACTTTAACTGTCTGTGTGTATCGTATTGTGTGAAACACAGGTGTAACTAGAAAATTGCATGTCCTATTAAAAAGGCAGTGTGGAAGCCATCTGCTAAAATGGAGATACAGAAAAGTAATGTTGCTTCAAAAAAAGCAAAGAAAACATAGAACATACATACATACATGTACTAAAGGAGCTCAACATTTTCATGTTTGAATAAAAACTATGCAGAAATCAGCTACTGGACATCAGCTGTGTGTAACTATGGCCTGAAAGTGCCTGAAAGTCACTGTTGAGCAGAAACACTGGTAACATGAATGACAGTATAAAGAATGGACAATGTATCCGTGATGTCCAGATGTTTCCACGGAGCTGTTTTCAAGGTCAGAGTGTGGTGGCTCTGGCAGCCACCATGTTGGTAGTGCTGTCTCTTCCACATATTGGATAATCTAAAAAATGTGCAAAGACGTGGATCATCTGTGGACCTAAGGCAGGCTGAATGAAGACTGGGTACTCAAACATGCCATGTGTAATGGCATCCACCTGTTAATCATCACTGGTGTCTGTTTGATTAACAGATGGTGCAGCAGCTGATTTTCCATTTAAAATAACAAAAACAAATGTCCAACAGGTAGAGACAGGAGAAGAGCCTACATGTACATTGGTGCACATGGTGGTGCCCATCCTATGGGTGCTGTGCTGGTGAAGAACTTGTGGTTAGTAAAAGATTTTAACTACAAGATGTCTGTGGTATTGACTGTCTCAGTCTGAAAACCCTGCAATGCAATGTATCTGCCTCTGCCTCAGCTCTAGTGTGGGAAACCATTTGTTTTTTTTGTTTTTAGGAATGAGGAAATATTCCAAGAACAATTCAACAAGTTTGAGATGAACCAGGAAAACACATGCCTGACATCCACCTCCCTCAACTTCATGCCTCTATTTGCTGTGCGTGGCTGGCTACCTTGTGATTATCAAGTCATTCTCAGAGAGCCCATCCAGCTCAACACACCGGGCTCACATACTCAGATCAAACTAGTCAGTAATGAATCAAGATTCTGTTACTGCATTGACCATTTCTCTCCTCAATTCTTTCCAGACACACATTTAAGTTACTGTTTAGGACAACATTTCTTTTCTGCTTCAAAATGAAGTCAAAACCAAACCAAGCCCAACTTCTGGTATGTCACCCACCAGCTCCATGCTCTCATCCAAATCTTGTCACTCCTGGTTAAAAACAAACATTAAAAATAACAAGAAAACTCAAGATGGCAAACTCAAGGCTTCAAAATAAAGAAATAATTTGTAGATTGTGAAATATTACAAATGAGAATCAGGTTTATTGACAAGTAGGTTTTATAATACAAGGAATTTGTCTTTGTCTTTTTGTGTATAACAAATATTAAGTAAAAAAACATAAGATAGATAACAATCAAGTACAAAAAATATTAACATGTACAATATGTCTTAAAATTAAAAGAGATGTACTGTTTGTGTGTGTTAATGTAATGTGAGTCAGTAGACATTAATATAACGAGTAGGGTCTGGATGTGTGGTCATGTTTCTTCTAAGCAGGGTGAGCTTTAAATTGGCTTTCAATAGTAGCACCTTTAGTTTATTTACAATCCATACAATTCTTGTTATAGATATAAAGAGCCACAAACCACCAGGACGCACTTGCTGCTCTTTACGTTCATTTATTTCAAAAAGAGGTGTGAGTGTTCTTGTGGATGCTTGCCATGGTTCTGACAAAGACAAACAAATTACAATAAATCAAATATATTCTTCAAATCATGTTTAATTAAAACATCATATCAAATCATCCAGTCAAAAAAAAAAATTCTTACTTACATTGAGTAATGAACAAAACACACACACAGTGGAGCAACTGAGAAACTCTTCAGGATTTAAATGTTTGGAGACAAAGATAGGAAGTTGAGTCCAGCCCTCTTTTTAGACTGTGTAACACCTTTGAAGCTGCACTGAATTCAAGTTGATCTCCTTGTGGCAAGGAGGAGAATTGCACTGTAATCTTGCAGTTTGTTATAATTATATATTTTTACCCTAACCACCTGAATATTTGCTTGGACCTAAATTATATGAAGATTATATCCAGTCTCTGATATTATGCTCACACCTCAATTATGAAATATTTGAACTCTTAATGCATGATAATGAATTTAGATTACCAAAGCTTAAATCTAGTTGATGTAGACGTCACTGACAGTTTCTATTGTTTACTAATATATCCTACCAGTTGAATTTAATTCCTCTGTCGGCTTGTTTATGAACTGACACTGTATCACTTACCTGTTCTATGGCTCTGCTCTGCTACCTGTTGTTCCATGTGGGAACATGTGAGAAAAACTAAAGATATCTAGGGTATATGACTATATGTAACTATTTCAAAATGATTTGCTCATTTTAAAATGCTGTTGAGCGACCTAATTGGGGAATGTTTGAAATGAAAACATTTCTTCCATTGATCGCTAGATGGAGCCAAATGAATTACTAATGGTTTATATTCTCATTTCCTCAAACCTTTGAATCTGCCTTGCATTATGTTTCCTTGGTTTGTTTATGATTCTTTTGAAGAAAAAAAAACATATTGGAAGACATTATTGTTTAGTCTGACTGAGTTTATTATCTAATTCACTTGGTTCCTTCCTTTTTTAGTCTCATTTAATCTTCTCCATATGGTAGTCTGCAAACAATGAGACCTGAACCAGAGCCTTACAGAAACTAGTTGGTAGTTGTAGTCCTCTAACCTAACCCCTAATGCAACCACACCCGTATAAAATTCCAGTTCTCAAACCCTATCCCTACGGTCACTGAAGGTGGGTTTTAAACATTGTGTAGGAATTGGTATTTTTGTGATTTAGACGCACCAGTTTCAGAGTGTAATATCACCATGGTAAATATGGACAGCTCTGCATGTGTAACTATGATTATATGACTTCAAAAAGTAAAGTTCATGAAGTATCAAGTCCACAACAGCCACACATCAAACAAATGCAACAACACACAACAAAACAGCCAGCTCATATTGCATACTAGTCAAACAGCATGAAGCCCAGCACTGCTTTTGTCTTTCAGCATTTCCGTACACGAAGCCCTCGCTAACCTCTTCAGCAGTCACCATTGTTATTTTTTTCAATTTTCTAACTAGTGGTCTTCATCAAGAGTCCGTATTACAATAGAATTACTATCACAAGCATGTTCCTATATGGACAGTGACCTTAACCTCCCTGTTTGTGAACCGTTACCAGATCCAATCCAATCCCCCACCCAGCAAGTTAATATATTATAATGACTAATTAAACGCAGTATTTACGTTTTGAAGAAATAAAAACAAAGTAGAGACAAAAATAAAATTTAAGCTAAACTCCTTTCATTCAATCATGTTAATCAGAGCTCTGTCCACTAATTATTCTGTCAATGCTTTTAATATGTTTATAATTAGAGTCGAAATTAAAATGTTAAAGAAATGTCCACAGACAGTATTGTAATAATATCTTTATTGTTTATTCATATCAGAAGAGAATCAGAAAACTTAATCACTTTGAAATGTGAAAAAAGGTAAGAAGCATGCAAGATTCAGATCAAGATCCATCTAAAGTGTCTAAACATTTTACATTTGATTAAAATTAAAAATATGTAGTATATTTGACATGATTACTGTGATTTTAAGAAAATCAGATTGAGTTTAAGATGAAGTTCTGTTCAAGACAACAAAAGCTTGCATGACTATCACAGCTGAAAAAAAGAAGAACTTCAGCTTCAGTCTCACATGGTGAAAAGCAGATGGCCACTGAAGGTGGTATGGCGATTTTGATTGTCAAACAGCTTTGTATGGGGCCACAGACGTAAAAACACATCATCTCCAACCTCCAGAAGCAGTGTAACACCATTAGAAGAACTCCCATAATGGCTTCCCTGATGCTCATATGCAATAAAAGTGTGCTCTGAGTTCTTCACCAACACAGCACCTGAGGCATGGGGACCACCATGTGTACCTATGTACCACTCGAAGTGGTAGGCTCCTCTCACTGGTGCAGTGAAAACACCTGTTGGACATTTGTTTGTGTTATTTTAAATAGAAAATCACCTGATGCAACATCTGTTAGTCAAACTGACATCAACATATATGAGTTTAGGTACCTGTGTGCTTGTTGTAGGCCTTCCCAATGTCTGTGATGACATTTGCAAAGACTAGGGTAGTGTATGTGGGAAAGGGTCCGGTGTCTCCAGAGCCTGCACCCAACAGAGAAGCTGAGAAAGCCACCTGTTTCACTAAGACACAGAGAGAGTGAGGAATAATTAAAAGCATACTTAAGGATGAAAACATAAATAGCTAATCTCAAAAAGAGTACACAAAAACAACAATATTTATTACACATTCCACCAAATACCTTGCAACTGTTTGTTCAGCTTGTCAATCTCAGTCTTCTGCCTCGTCACCTCAGTCTTCTGTTGTTTCAGCTTTGTTGCATGTTCTGGAGAAAAAAAGTGAATAATTAACTTTGTGAGTTTGATTTCACTGCACCATCAGGATCTATGGAAATATATTAGTGGAAGAAAATACTCAGATACTGAATTTCAATTTTATCCTTTTTGTTAATTATGAAGTGCTACGACATGACTTTGAGACCCTTGTATAACAACAGAAAGCAAGTCCTAATGCTATTACTTCTATAATTATCTGACAAAATGCTGTACCTTGATTCACTCTTTGCAAGAATCTCATCTCCACCTTCTGCTGAGCCAACGAGGCGGTCATCTCTCTCAGTAGAGCACGGATGTCTTGCAAATAAGGCACTTGTACCTCTGTGTTTTCCACTGAAGTGGAGACAGAGCAGACCAGCAGCAACAACGGGAAAATCGCAGAGATCTTCATTCTCACAATTTTCACAGGTGAACTGTGTCTTCTGTGAACCTCTGTGACATTTATATAGCACAGCAAAAAGAGGCGTAAAGGTGAGGAAGGAGGATATAACAGACCTTTCTTGTTTTTGTTTTCTTTCTTGTTTATCTACAGACACACCCTGTTCTGGAAACCACAGTCATCTCTCCAACCCTAATGATTGGGACACACTGCACTCCACCTGTGCATGTGGTGTCAACACAGACGCTGTTTCTGCTGCGGTGTAGCTGTAACTTTATTGATATATATAATAAGAGCATTGTTAACATGTCTTGTTTCTGTCCACAGAAACATGAGAAAACACTACTTTAATATGATATGTATATAGATGAAGTCTGTAAATCACATCATGTTCCTCCTTCTTAAACTGTTCCCATAGTCATTATTTGAAATGTTCAAGTTCTCCATGCAAACCATTCACACAGCAAAAAAGCAGCCGCCCTGTGCAGTTTCAAAAAACTTGTTATATTATACTTGTTATACTAGTTATACTCAGGAATGCCTGAGTTGTCACCTGAAGCAGAAGAAGCAGAAGGATGAGGAAGTGTGCAATGCATGATAACGGGAATGATAAGTAAATCGCAGGCTGGATTCCGAGTAGTGTTTACTGTTCTTCTCTACATAACAACATAGCTACATATTTGCTCTTTACTCTCCCCAAAACTCTTTTACTTATCATACCGAGTTTATTTTAGGAGAGAAATGGTCAATGTAGTAACAGAATTTTAATTGATATTTGATCAGCACGGGCCGGTGTGACAGTTTCAACTGAGTTGAGAATGGCTTTAGCCGCGCCCTGAAGCATACCCTGCTTATTGTCTATTTTACCATAATGGAGAGGGCACAAGGCAAAGCAACTTCATTTGTATTGCACATTTAGGTTTGCACTTCAAATACCACTTATCAATCAACACTTCTAGAATCAACAGGGTCAGCCCTAGGCTCTCTCAAAAACTGATGAGCAGTTGGCACCTTGCATGGCAGCCAATGCCAATGCCATCAGTGTATGAATGTGTGTTAATGTAGCGTAAAAATGCCTTGAGTGGCCAGAAGACTAGAAAGGCAATAAATAATTAAAGTCCATGTACCATTTTATACTTGCTATACTAGTTATACTCAAGAATACCTGAGTTGTCACCTGAAGCAGAAGAAGCAAAGCGATAAGGGAGTGTGCAATGCATGACAACAGGAACAATGATTGATCTGTATTTTTGCAGTGTGCCAACATCCTCATACTGATGCTGGCAGAAAACATCATGTTGTCAGTTTATATGACCATGAAGGGCTTTGTAGTTTGTGTTTCTGTTCTTGTTCTTACAGGTAGCCAATGCAAAGAAGCCAAAATGGGAGAAATATGATCTCTGATCTTGGTTCCTGACAGTACACCACCAGCAGCTATCTGAAATAGAGAATTTCTAAAGAAATTTTGAGTGTGGCCTGACTCAATTGTTGCCAGTCATAAAAATGCTATTTTCTTCAAAACAAAGTACAAAGTGGAAAAAATAAATACATAACATGACTCAGAGGGACTCAACTGAAAAAATGATATGCCTTACAACTCTGAAAAAAATTTGGGCACAAATGGGTTAATGAGAGTTTTACAATGTCTTCAATGGTAAGTCAGGAAGTTAGACTACGCATTAAGTGCTGAAAATATGTGTCTGTTGCTTTATCAATCTGAACTCCATTACAAAAAACAAAAAAAAAACATTTAAGAGCTGTGAAACTGACCAGACCACCAGGGTCCACAAGTGACATAGTTCATGATGGAAGATGGTGTATATAAATGTAAAGTATGAATGTTCTGTTCGGAAAACATGTTGTCTTCAGCTTACATAATCAGTAAACCAATTGTATATTGACCGAACTATGTCTTTCTTACAATTACGTACCAAACACTTAAATGTGTTTCCTGTAGTGACCTGAAACAAATGGCTGCTTCAGTTGCTATTTACAAGCCAATAAAATACCACCTACTTTTTTTGTTTTACTTAGGAATTTCTGAGTTGTAACCAAAAGAATGAACGAAGAATGGGGAAGTGTGCAATGCATAACAAAGGGAATAATGAGTTGATTGCAATCTGGTTTTGTGCCAACAGTCTAGATTAAGTGATAGTTGAGCAGAGTAAGTCTCCTCTTCTGTAGAGTCCTATCAGTGTTTCCTGGTCCTTTCTACCTAATAATGTAGCTACATGACAGTTTTCTCTGTACTCATCCCAAATCTCCTTTACTTATCATGCTGAGTTTGTTTGACAACATGAACAAGAGCAAGATACTAACTGCCAAAATGCTCCTGAAGGCTGCCCCATTGCTGTGTGCATGTGTATGAATGATTAGCTCTCAAAAACTGATTAGAAGTGCATTCAGTGGGCAGAAGACTAGAAAGGCGGGGTGGTATCCGTGTCATCATCAAGCTCGGGTCCTCTACCAGAGGCCTGGGAGTTTGAGGGTTCTGCGCAGTATCTTCGATGTTCCTAGGACTGCACTCTTCTGGACTGAGGCTTCAGATGTTGTTCCCGGGATTTGCTGGAGCCACTCTCCCAGTTTGGGGGTTACTGCCCCAAGTGCCCCCACTACCACAGGGACCATGCAACCCTTGACCTTCCACATCTGTTCCAGCTGCTCTTTCAACCCTTGATACTTCTCAAGTTTCTTCTTCCTGATGTTGGCGTCAGCTGGGATCGCCACATCTATCACCACTACCCTCTTCTGCTCTTTGTCCACCACCACTATGTCTGGTTGGTTAGCCAGGACCTGTTTGTCAGTCTGGAAGTTGAAGTCCCACAGCACCTTGGCCCTGTTGTTCTCAGCCACCTTCTGTGGTATGCCCCATCGGGATTTAGGTACTTCTATTCCATACTGGTTGCAGATGTTCCTGTATACTATCCCAGCCACTTGGTTGTGCCTCTCCATGTACGCTGATCCAGCTAGCATCTTACACCCTGCTACTATGTGCTGGACTGTCTCAGGGGCTACTTTACACAGTCTGCATCTTGGGTCTGGTCTACTCTGGTAGATCCTGGCCTCCATGGCTCTTGTGCTTTTGGCCTGTTCTTGTGCATTATCCAGCCACTGGTAGGATTTCTTGATATCAGCCACTTCCTCTATCTGACGGTGGTACATGGCATGTAGGGGTTTGTCCCTCCAGGTTGTCTATTCCTCCTCCTCCTCTGCACCCTCATCAGGGTTCTGCTGCCTGAGACACTCACCTAGCAGTTCATCCTTCGGGGCCATCTTTCTGATGTAGTCTTGTATTTTCGATGTTTCATCCTGGACCGTGGCCTTGACGCTCACTAGTCCTCGGCCTCCCTCTTTCCGCTTAGTGTATAGTCTCAGGGTGCTGGACTTGGGGTGGAACCCTCCATGCATGGTGAGGAGCTTTCTAGTCTTGATATCTGTGGCTTCTATCTCCTCCTTTGGCCAGTTTATGATGCCAGCGGGGTATCTGATTACTGGTAGTGCGTACATGTTGATGGCTTGGATCTTGTTCTTACCATTCAGCTGGCTTTTCAGGACCTGCCTTACTCTCTGGAGGTATTTGGCTGTGGTTGACTTCCTTGTGGCCTCTTCATGGTTTCCATTAGCCTGTGGGATTCCAAGGTACTTGTAGCTGTCTTGGATATCACCTATGTTGCCCTCTGGTAGGTCAATCCCCTCAGTCTGGATCATCTTGCTTCTCTTTGAGACCATCTGGCCACAGTTGTCCAATCCGAATGACATCCCTATGTTATCGCTGTAGATCCTGGTGGTGTGGATCAGTGAGTCTATTTATCGTTCTCATTCCTGGCATACAGCTTGATGTCATCCATGTAGAGCAGGTGGCTGATTGTTGCCCCACTACGGAATCGGTACCCGTATCTGCTCTTCGTAATGATCTGACTGAGGGGGTTCAGGCCTATGCAGAACAGCAGTGGTGATAGCGCATCTCCTTGGTATATGCCGCACTTGATGTTGACTTGGGCAATGGGCTTTGAATTGGCCTCTAAGGTTCCACATTTCCATTGAGTTCTGGATGAAGGTCTTTAGGTTCCTGTTGATCTAATACAGTTCCAGACATTCCAGTATCCATGTGTGTGGCTTTGAGTCGTAAGCTTTCTTGTAGTAAAAAAAAAAAAAAAAAAAAAAAAAAAAAAAACAATTATATATATTTATATATATATATATATTATATATATAATATATTATATATCATATATATATAGTAGTCATTACATGAAACGAATGGCTGCTCCACTCGCGATAAACAGTGCTTAACAAATGTATTAGACCACCACTGAATGTTTATGCCACAGCTGCCCTAAATTAACAGCCCAAATCATTTTTTATGTTTCTGTGATGGCTTTAAACCAAATTATATTTTTAATGCTAAAATATAACTACTGTTTTACAAAAAACATAATTACTGTTTTACATCTTATTTCTTGATTAAGATGTCAAATTATATTTATTTACTTGCATTCATGAAGAGAAGAATTATTTTTAGTGGTTGAATGTTATGCTTGATTAATTTCTAACTGCCCATTGAGCCGGCTCCAATTTGGGTATAAAAAGATTAATTCACTTTGAAATTCCTCATTCCTATTCAAAATGGTAAAATGTCAAGCGCTCACTGAAAATTAACTGCACTGAAGCACTATTAGACCACAGATGGTCTAAAAGATTTGTTAAGCACTGTACCTGCTATACTAGTTATACTCAGGAATGTCTAGAGAAGTTCTAGAGAAGAACCAGAAAGGATGAGGAAGTGTGCAATGTCATGCATTGCACACTTCCTCATCCTTCTGGTGGGGAATTTTCTATCCTTGGGTTACATAAGGTTACACGTGGGCCTTGAAGACACACAAACATCAACAAATCTTATCAGAGAAGACACTGTCTCTTTGGTTTGCGAGGCTGCTGTTTGGATTGGTGGATGAAGGCAGGTGCCAGCCTATCTCAACGTTGCCTGGTAAACAAGGTCTAAGGAACTGAATGTTGGCCTCCTAGACATAATAGATAGCTTGCCGTTGACGTTCCATTAACATAAAACAGTGGGCCCAGACTAGAATGTGCTGACGATGAACAGTTAGGGTTCATCCTCAGCACAATGGGTAAATACATTCTCGTTGATCATTTTTGGGAGTATAGAATTTGTGCCATCATCTGTAGGAGTTTAAAACCTGACCACCAGCATGAGTTGGGGAGAATAGAGACCGACTCATTAGCATATCTGATTGTATCTGAGAATGTCTCTAATTCTCAAGCTTTAACAAACAGTATAAGACATCGGAAGGTCCTGAACACTTTCTTCCCTCTTGACCTCACCCTTGACAAGCAATTTCTCCACAACAGATTGCAAGCTGGATTGCAAGAAGTGTTTGTTGCTCAGGGAGTGGATTTTTTTGGACTGTAGTGATTGGCCCTAGCTGGTGAGGCATGGCCACCTCACTTACTGCTTCCTGGAGACCTGGGGTATGACGATTGGAGCAGCACCTGCCCAAACTCACCAATCCCCAGTCTCCCATCAGCATAGTTAAAAACTAGAGTCACCGGGGGGTTGGGCTAATAACTGGTTGGGCCACCCTTAGCAACAACTGCAGTCAAGCGTTTGCAATAACTGGCAATGAGTCTTTTACAGCGCTGTTGAGGAATTTTGGCCCACTCATCTTTGCAGAATTGTTGTAATTCAGCCACATTAGAGGGTTTAACCGCTTTTTTAAGGTCATGCCACAGCATCTAATTGGATTCAGGTTGGGACTTGACTAGGCCACTCCAAAAGTCTTCATTTTGTTTTTCCTTCAGCCATTCAGAAGTGGACTTGCTGGTGTGTTTTGGATCATTGTCCTGCTGTAGAACCCAAGTGCGCTTCAGCTTGAGGTCACGAACAGATGGCCGGATATCCTCCTTCACGATTTTTTGGTAGACAGCAGAATTCATGGTACCATTTACCACAGCAAGTCTTCCAAATCCTGAAGCAGCAAAACAGCCCCAGACCATGACACTACCACCACCACCACATTTTACTGTTGGTATGATGTTCCTTTTCTGAAAGGAAAGTATTTTCCTAAAAGTCTTGGGGATCGTCAAGATGTTTTCTGGCAAAACTGAGACGAGCCTTTATGTTCTTTTTGCTCAGCAGTGATTTTCGTCTTGGAACTCTGCCATGCAGGCCATTTTTGTCCAGTCTCTTTCTTATGGTGAAGTCATGAACACTGACCTTAATTGAGGCCTGCAGTTCTTTGGATGTTGTTCTGGGGTCTTTTGTGACTTCTTGGATGAGTCGTCGCTACGCTCTTGACTGTTCCATGTTTTCGCCATTTATGGATAATGGCTCTTACTGTGGTTCGCTGGAGTCCCAAAGCTTTAGAAATGGCTTTGTACCCTTTTCTGGACTGATAGATCTCAATTACTTTCTTTCTCATTTGTTCCTGAATTTCTTTAGATCACAGCATGATGTCAAGCTTTTGAGGATCTTTTGGTCTGCTTCACTGTGTCAGGCAGGTCCTATTTAAGTGATTTCTTGATTGAGAACTGGTGTGGCAGTAATCAGACCTGGATGTGGCTAGAGAAATTGAACTCAGCTTTCCAAAGATGTGATAAACCACAGTTAATTTAATTAACAGTTAAAAGTTTTAATTTTTTTACAGGGGGGGTTGCAATCACTTTTTCACACAGGGCCATGTAGGTTTGGATTTTCTTTCCCCCTTAATAATAAAAACCTTCATTTAAAAACTGCATTTTGTGTTTACTTGTGTTATCTTTGTCTAATATTTAAATTTGTTTGATGATCTGAAACATTTAAGTGTGACAAACATGCAAAAAAAAAAAGAAATCAGGAAGGGGGCAAACACTTTTTCACACAACTGTAGGTGCACATGGTGGTGAAGCTACTGCAGGCGCTGTGGTGGTGAAGAGCTCAGAGCACACTTTTCTCACATATAAGCATCAGTCAAGCCATTTTGGGAGTTCTAGTGGTGTTACTCTGCTTTTGGATGTTGGAGATATTGTGTTTTTACGTCTGTAGGTTAATACAAGGTTGTTTGACAATGCCATCCTACCCTAAGTGGCTATCTGCTTTTCACCATGTACGATAAAACAGTTCCTTACTTTTTTCATCTGCGATAATCATGCAGGTTTTTGTTGTCTTGGGTGTGGCTATAAGTCTTTCTCAGTGAGTTCGTCCAGCTCAACACACCAGGCTCATGAAATTCAAATAAAACTGTCCAACTGGGCAGTTCTGATCAAATATGAATCAAGATTATTTTACTGCACTGACCATTTCTCTCCTATAATGTTTTCATAAACTTATTTTAGTTACCGTTTAGCTAGAATATGAGAACATTTGTGACCAGGCAAGACGACATTTTTTTTTTCTACTTGAAAGTCAAAATCAAGCCAAACCCACGTTGCCGTACGTCACGCACGAGCTCCACGCTTTTGTCCAAATATTGTCACTTCGTTAAAAAAAACAAAAAACAACCAAGATAGTCTGGTGATCCATCACAGCCTTTTCTGAAGGCCATTACCACCATTTCTGTGGTCAAAACTAAGTGCAACCCACCAACACATACAAACACATTAGCAATAAAAAGTGATTAATATATACAATTAATAGGCTATGTGAAATCTTACTAAATCTTTAGAATCTTACATACCATTTAGTAAAAATTTTAAAGCTTGATCAGTTTGATCAGTGATTCTCAAATTAAATGAAAACCCTTTCCTTTCATTGTGAATATTTATTTCTCATGCAGCTCATACTATTGACAGCAACTGCCACAAAATTGATTTGCTGTTTAAGTATGCAGCCCTTAGCTTAAGCACCAAAACTTTACTACTTTAGAAAGACTTTGCACCAACAAAAGAGAAACATAAAGGTCACACATTCAGTCTTTAACATATTTGACAGCTTTTATATGTTTTTTTTTAAATGTTCAACACATAAATAACTTAAATAAACTTAAATTAGTACAAAAAAAGCAACGTCTTTGGCACAAATCCACACGTGTATTAATCCAGTGTTCATAATCAGTGGCCAACGAGTTCAGCTGTTGCAAAATTCTCTTCTTACATAATTATATTAGGAGACATTTCTGTTGTTTTGGCGATTCAAAATTGATGGCAAACATAAATTATTTAATTTACATTTTCACGTTTTAAGATGAAACACCAGGGCACACAGATACTGTTCAGTAATGTAAGAAAGGTTTCTGGGTTTTGATTAGAAAATATCAGAACGAAGAATAAATAAAGATACCAGTAGTCGGCACTTTGCGATACTTGATTCTACAGATGCAGTTCAACACTCAGACCTACTTGTGATTAAACAGTGACTATAGTGGCAACAGGTTTCTTCTGTCTAGTGCTGAAGTTTGTAGTTGATGTGAGCACCGCTCCGGCCCATCAGAGGAAGACGTCCA
Organism: Larimichthys crocea; assembly: GCF_000972845.2. Lineage (NCBI taxonomy): Eukaryota > Metazoa > Chordata > Actinopteri > Sciaenidae > Larimichthys > Larimichthys crocea. The sequence continues at coordinate 22,227,114 of NC_040032.1, forward strand.
TGGTCTGTGTGATGGGCTGCCGGCAGAGTGGACAGCAGCGCTGCTGAGCGTGACGGTGTTGAGTCAGGATGTCAGCGCAGTGCCGGCAGAGGCAGAGGTGACGGCAGGGCAGCAGCAGCACCGTCTTGCTGAAGTCCTGACAGATGACACACTTCTTCCTCTCCTCCTGCTCCTTTAGCAGGCTAAGCAGCTCGCCGCTATCTGCCGGAGTGGAGTTTGGCCGGGATGTAGCAGCCCTGCTGCCGCTCGCTGGCTTGCCTTCCTGCTGAGCCTGGAGCTGAGGAAGGTTTGGCTGGCTCAGCTCATTCTCAGTCTCAGTTATTAAAGCGTCTGTGTGCGGTAGACTTGTTGTACTCACTTCCTGCGCTGTCCTGGTATGGACCTCCTGATTGGCCAGAGCTTGTTCCTGTACTGTTTGTATGCCACGAGCTCCCGGTAGAGCGTTGACCAAATGAAGGCACAGCCGTCCGGCAAGGACAGGAAGCCTGTGGTTCAGTAACAGCAAAGCCACAGAAACGATGGCTGCTGTGATGAGCAGGCCGTGCCAGTCCACCATGAAAACAGCAAAGAAGACACGACTCAGTGCTCCGAGGAAGTCCAGCAGAAGCTGGCATGGCGTCCACAGCAGCACGGAGGCACCAACCAGACAACTGTACAGGAAGGTCAGTACAGTCAGAGCCAGCTCCACCACTTTGTGCACGGGGTCCGCCACCATCTCCCAGACCCCCGCCAACACAGACAGACAGTTCTGCGTGCCGATGAGGACGATGTTGACTACCGTGTTGACAAAGTAGAGAACAAGACTGAGCGCGATGCAGAGGCCTTCGCACGTCTGACGCAGGATGCAGCTGCACGAAATAAACCCACGGTGCAGCACCTCCTTGATGCGCCACGCCACATGACAGGAGAGGTGTCCCACCATCTTGAAACTCTCAAACACTCCTCCCAGCATCTGCAGCCAGCCCTCCACAACATGCAGGGCTCCACAGGCGGCACTGGAGACGGCCTCGGTGGCAGTGAGGAAAGAGAAAAGAGCAAAGTTCCAGTACTCAACTAGAGTGGATCCACTCAGTGCGACCAGCGTATTGTGGAGGGAAGTGGCCACGCCAGATAGGAAGCGAAGCAGCCAGCTCAACGTCCTGACGACCAGGTCGAGCAGCAGGCAGCAGGCGTCCACACATCTCCCAACAGCAAGAGAGACAACGTTCACTTCATCCATATTCGGCTGCAGAGGAGAGAGGTGGAATTAGAGCTGCTCGGTATATAGATTTAAAAAATATCAAAACAAGAACATGTCAGGTTGAATTTCTCTGTGAATTTGGGTAACTTATAATGCTTTTTGGTGGCATTCAGGTCATTTCTACAGTACACAGCAGCTTGGTAAAGGTCACATTGGAGCTTCTGAGGGATTAAAATGTGATTTTGTTCCAGACAACAAAGGCTTAAACCCATTAACACTGACACAACAGCAGCCACACGAAGATCTGTGCCGCTGATGTTGATTTTCCTGAAGTTTTGGGGCATCTTACCTTTATTTTGTAGCTGACAATGTCGAGAAAGACAGGAATATGGATATGACATGCAACACATTTCACTCTATTTTGTCTGTAGTCACTTTCCTGCATTTAAATCAACACTATCCCTGTGTAGACATGTCACTCTACTCTTACTATAAACATTTTAAATTGTGTAGTATATCTATTTATACAGTGACACTTCCCAGTACCTGTATATATGTATAGAGCACTTATATATTTTATTTTTTTTACCTAAAATGTTTTATAGCATTTCACTTTACTGCTTTATCTTGTTTCTATTCTTCATGTGCTGAGCTGACCTGTTCTTCTCCTTCCAACACATTTCATTGTGTTGTTAAGCCTGTGTTAACCTGCATATTAAAATAATAATATAATAATATAATTAATAATATAATAATATAATAATATAATCACTGTGCTCTCAATCATGACAGGTAGGCACATACATGAACATACAACTTAAGAAATAAAAAATGCATATTTAAACAGATATAAAATATGGATATGTGTATTACATATAGACACTGACTGGGTAAGGACTGGTGGTTCAATGAAAAGTTTTATGTACATGACTAAATGTAAACAGTGAGGACAGATTCATTAATGAGCTAATCTAAATGGACTTTAGTGTTTACAGCAGCCAGCTGCGATGTCAGTGAAGCTGTGGGTGGATGGACAGCAACAACACTACTATTTTATTTACTGTTGATGAAGTAGCACATTATTCTCATGTATCCTTCATGTCTGAACTGTGTCGTTGGCAGCAATCACATGCTAACGTCGCTAACGTTACCCAGCAGACCACACCCAAAGTGCACATACAAAGGAAACAAGCTGTCAGGCGGGGAATGGTTGTTTTAAGTGGGCATGACTCACCGTGACCACATGGCGCGGGACGACTTAATCATTAGGACCTTAATGAAGACAGAACAAAATTATCCATGACTTCTGTTAGCATGTTAGTATTTACTTCCTTCTTCCTCCGCCTCCTCATGCTGCCGCAAACTGACGTAAAGGGTCCATGCCGCCACCTATCGTTCCGGAGTGTGCTGATAATAAAAATAAAAAATAAAATAAATAATAAAAAATAAAATAAAATAAATAAAATTAAAATAAATAAAATAACAAAATAAAATCAAATAAATAAATCAATAATAACTGTAACGAACCTGTACTCAGTCAACCCCCTGTACCTACGTCTGATTCACACAGATCAACTTTATTATCAGCCTGCACATATGTAACAAGGGACATTGACAGAAGAACTGAGCATCTGTGTTTTCCATCGTTACATTATCTCTAGTGTCTCTGACCCCGGCAGGTCACTAATTACATTATATATTCCTCTGAAAGTATTACACATTAATGTTAAAGAATCGTATAATATACATATGACCTACACTAATACAATAACTCTATCTTTAGCATAATATATATAATAATATATTAGATAGTAATATCATACTTATTAATATTAGTTAATAAATCAACTTTATTATCATAGCATTATAAGTAGCCCGATGTAAGAAGGCTCTTGCCTTTATTTGATCTCAGCACCTTTTCCCAATTCTCTTATTTCTTAGGTGTCTTTTACTTTCTTTGTTTTATGTTCGCTCTCCACGCTACACTCTAAACCTTTCCTTACCCCCTTTGACCCTTAATTAAAAGTAATTAGTAACTACATGTGTCAGATACACATAGTGAAGTAAAAAGTGCAGTATTCCCACTGAAATGTGAGTAGGAAATAGTGGTTATCTGTTGTTGAATCATACTTTATATTACAGTTTCTCAGTTGCTAAAACAGTTTCTGAAACCTTGCTAAAGCCTCATCTTCAAGCACTATTTACAAAACCTCTGACTCCTCTTGCAAAATCAAACTTTCGCCTCAAACAGTTTCACCAATGCTCAAAACCAAACACTGCTCTCAAATCATAAACAAAGCGATCAACACGATATACACTATCAAGCAGTCAGTAAACAATTAGAGATACTTTATTAATCCCTGAAGGGAATACACTACAATACACCAAAAAATAGAAAACACATTGTTCAAAACATATAGTTCTCGGGGAGAAGTACATCTTTAATCTTAAAACATATTTTATCGTCAATGTCTTTTGATGAATAAAAACAAAACTGATCAGAAATTACTACTCTGCTTTGCATTTTTTTTGGTTCTTCCTCCTCCTTGTACCCCTATTTTTTCAGTACTGTGCCACGCATCTCACAAAGTTGTCCTCTGTCTCTGTGATACTGTAAACAACTATTGTTGTTGTTGTTGTTGTTGTTGTTCCCCCACACCCCTCATCCTCATCCTCTCACATAGTTTCTTCTATCCATTCTTATACCCACCTTCAACAACCTCTGTGCTCTCTGGTTTAAATTGGTTGTGTCACATCATTTGAAACAAGTGAAATCTATTTTGTGTGGCTGTGTTTAATCAATGACATGTGCATTAGAGTGCAGAATGTGCTTTGAGAATGAGAATGTTTAGATATTTTGCTGAAAAGTGAAGTGAGATCTGCATTTTTGGTGTTAAGTGTTAAGGTACTGACAACAGACTGCACAGTTAGCTAAATGTGTTCAGGCAACTGAGAACATTGATCAGCCAACGGGTTTTAGTGTTTTAGTAATTGAGAGAAACTGTAGATTGAAAGCTTTCACATGATTATGTAACCATGCAGATGGCTGTAGTGTTTGGCACCGCCCCGCGGAACCCATACCACATGTCTTCTCCTACGTCCGCAGACATGCCTTAAATACAGAGTCCCTGCCCATCGTCCACATCATTCGACTCGAAAGAAACGAACAAGATGTCTGGAAGGGGCAAAGGAGGCAAGGGACTCGGAAAAGGAGGAGCCAAGCGTCACCGTAAAGTTCTCCGTGATAACATCCAGGGAATCACCAAACCCGCTATCCGCCGTCTGGCTCGCCGTGGTGGTGTCAAGCGTATCTCCGGTCTCATCTACGAGGAGACCCGTGGTGTGCTCAAGGTTTTCCTGGAGAACGTCATCCGTGATGCCGTCACCTACACCGAGCACGCCAAGAGGAAGACCGTCACCGCCATGGACGTGGTCTACGCTCTGAAGAGACAAGGCCGCACTCTGTACGGCTTCGGAGGCTAAACCTGATCCTGACTCCCATCTGAAATCCAAAGGCTCTTTTAAGAGCCACCCACTTCATCTGAAAGCTAAATTCTCTTTTGCATTGTGTTTATGTAATTGAACTGTGATTACACTGAGCTATTTCTCAACGTTACTCCTTTGGCGTCCTCTTAGGAACATAAATTATAATACTAACCAAGCAGGGGTTGTCACACTCCTAAACTATGCTTGGGTAATTTAAAAGAAATCGTTGCATGCATTACTGAATAAACATCTTCCCATAATACAGATGAGGTTCACACTTAATATTGCTGTAGACAAAGGATTTTTGGATCTTGTAGGGACTGTTAAGGATAGCTGTACTCCAATCCCAGTTTCTCTGTGGGAGTAGAGTAGTAGGGAGTAAACCTTTTTCTACTTCTAAGAAGTATCAGTTAGTAAAACATTAAGACATGATCTTAATGTATAGTAGTAAATGCATAATAAAACAAAGTCCAATGACAAGTATTTTTTGTTTCCCTATCCATATGGTCTATATAGTAGTAGCTGGAATGTGGTATGGTTATATTAAAATGAATTTCTATACCAATGCCTGGATTCTAGACAACAGCGGACAATACGTATGTTCAGTGAGTAGGTGAACAGAAAATTATGTGCTCAAGTGGGGGCTGTTGAGTGACCTAAAATGACCAAATGAAAAAAGTATCTGTAGTTACCACACATTTAAGGTTTATTACATTTCTGCATCGTATCATACTTCCATATTGTGCATTTTAATACATAAGATTTGGAATTATGTGCAAGTGCTTTTTCTTCTTAAGACAGTATCAAAGTATATATTGAAATAAAAAGAAACAAACAAAGCACTATACACATACAGAAAAATGCAGCTATACAGATATACACACAACAAAAGAGTGAACACACACACAAAAAGGGCAACCACAAAGCACAAAGAGATTCACAAGTCAATCACATTTGTGTACACTGCTTTACACATAACATCTCTTCCACCGTTTCATGGCATTATTTATTTTATAAATACGTTTTAGTAAATACGTATTAGTAAAATGCAAAACACCATGTGTGCATTCAGTTTAGATGAGCAAGGAGCCATGCATATCTGTCTATACTTGAAAGCGGTATATAGTGTATATAACTCATTTTTTATCTTTGATTTGTATGTATATTTATCATCTTGTGTAGTGTGCACTGACCTAACATTTGAATTTCGGTATGTCGTCTTAATATTTAGATACATTAATATAGTTTTTTAATGGGAAGACATTATAAAGCACATTACATTTTTAATAGTCTATCATACGTTTATATGCACGTACACGTTAGTTTATAGTTTAAACGTGTCTCGTATAAGTAAACAGTCGTTTTTGTTTTTCAAAAAGCCCGCGCACTTGCACAAAGTCGGTTACTTGGGTATCACGTGGTCAGTAACAACAACCAATCCTGTGCGAGCAACAGCACAGCCTAATTTGCAAGTTTGGTACATAAAAACGCGCGTGCCCTGCGCATTGGTACGACTCCTGATTTTTGAAGTCAACGAGAACCATGCCTGATGCACCAAAAGCCGCGAAGAAGGGCTCCAAGAAAGCCGTCTCCAAGAGCGTGACCAAGACCGGCAAGAAGAGGAGAAGGACCAGGAAGGAGAGCTATGCCATCTACGTGTACAAGGTCCTGAAGCAGGTTCACCCCGACACCGGTATCTCCTCCAAGGCTATGGGGATCATGAACTCCTTCGTGAGCGACATCTTCGAGCGTATCGCCGGGGAGGCCTCCCGTCTGGCTCACTACAACAAGCGCTCCACCATCACCTCCAGGGAGATCCAGACCGCCGTCCGCCTGCTCCTTCCCGGCGAGCTGGCTAAACACGCCGTGTCTGAGGGCACCAAGGCTGTTACCAAGTACACCAGCTCAAAGTAAACTTACCCTTCATCTAAACAACCCAACGGTCCTTTTCAGGACCACACACTACTTCAACTAAATGCTATGTTTCGTTTGTCTACCTCAACACTACTCTTAGTAGGTAGTATTAGTTAATTAGTATTAATGTAAAATGTAGTGATGGGGATTATGGCTCCTCACATTTTATTACATGTTTTTTTATTATTGCTGTTTTTATCTAAATGTTTATATTGCATTGGGTCAAAAAAACACTGGCTGGGGAGGGAGGGGAAAAAAAGCAAAAGCTCCCTAAATCAGCTCCTGTCTCTATGTATCTCTAAAAATCTGACACCCCCCCCATCCTACATAATCACTCTCTGCCATAGTTACACAAGCACACCTATGTCATAGGTTGCCACCTAAACCTGTTATATTTTCCCATCACTTTCCTCTAACAATATACACATTCATCTTTATTTGTCAATAAGACATAATCTGTAATTTAAAAACTTCATATCCACCAACTATCTTAATTTGACTGCAGCCTGGCACTTCGCCAGGAGAGGTCACCATACCTGAAGCTTCGAGTAATGAGCTCTTTTTTTTTTCGAAACAGTCGGCTCAATGCTCAAAAGCTTCCTTTACCCATAGATCGCCCATGAACAGACAGTATATAGATTATAGCAATGTACACAATGTACTATAGCCTAGATATACATGGCAAAATGACTACTGTATGCTTAGACTGCTATAAAATCTTTCGTCCTTAAGTTAATCACAATAGATATTGATCCCGATGGAAATTCAAGCACCCAGCAGCGTTTAACCCTTGTATGGTATTCGGGTCTGCGGGACCAGTTTTCATCGAAAGAAAAATTAAACAATTATTTTTTCAACCTGAAATTCATTGGCTTTGGCTCATTTTCTGTGAAGAACATAAATCAAAACACGTTTTCTCTGACCGCATATTATAAACCCACCCTACGCATTTATATTACATACAGGGTGTTTGGGTCCACTTGGGTCCGGGTCGTGTGTGTGTGCGTGCGTGCTTCAAACACCATCTACTCTTTCATTCCCGCACATTTTCCCCTTTTATCTTGCAGGAACCAAACTTTTTTTTTCTCATTCATTATCACACCTGCAAATGGGGTGTAACACTATAAATATGACTCTGCCAGTGTGGTCACTTATCATGACTGATTAAGATGGCCAAAAGATTTTCTGCTGAGAGGGCCTTCCAATTGATTTTAGAAGAGACAGAAGCTTCTGATGGTGAGATCGAGGAAGAGGTTTCAGAATATGAAGACCATATTTATGAGAATTCAGAGTCTGAACGTCACTCTGAAGACCCAAGATGGACAGAAAAACACAATGCACTTGCAGCAAGTGCAAGAAATACATATGCAACATGCACACCATAAAACTCTGCCCCTCATGTTTGGTATAGGCAAAGAATTCAATGGGGCTGATGTTGAGAATGATACTGTTTGTGTTCAATGTCTAATGAAGTTCAAATGAATAAAAATCAACAGTTGTGAAACATTTCTTCATTTGTAAATGTTTTTCCACTCACTCCTCTTGAAACATTTCTTCATTTGTAAATGTTTTTCCACTCACTCCTCTTGATAACTGATTTTCCTTTTTAATTCACAAATGTGATCTAATAAAGAGCAAATATTAACTGTTTGCTGTTCATATAACTTGTAATTGGCATGTAGTAATCATCTGTTGAGTATTTTAAGAGAAAATTATTGGATCGTGGTGTTTTAAAAGCCCAAAACTCTAGTGGGTCCACCAGACCCATAAATACTGGCTAAGTAACAATACTAATACCACACGAGGGTTAAACAAGTTTGACCCGAGTCTAAACTTGCAGAAGTTAGATAACCCATGTTATCATGCATATTAAGATGGCATCTTTAGTTTTTCGTTGACATTATGTTCAACTGAGTAGTTTTACTCACTAATAACACAATAAGCATTATTCATTAATTGTAAATAAAGTAAATGATTTAGTGTGATATATAAATCCAGAATTATTAATGATAGGTCATATGACTAATTATGTGCATTAAGTAATAGGATTTAGCTTTCAGGTGAAGTGTGTGGCTCTTAAAAGAGCCTTTGTGTTTCAGTATCTGAGAGTCTGGTTGTTTAACCTCCGAAGCCGTACAGAGTGCGGCCTTGTCTCTTCAGAGCGTAGACCACGTCCATAGCGGTGACGGTCTTCCTCTTGGCGTGCTCGGTGTAGGTGACGGCATCACGGATGACGTTCTCCAGGAAAACCTTGAGCACACCACGGGTCTCCTCGTAGATGAGACCGGAGATACGCTTGACACCACCACGGCGAGCCAGACGGCGGATAGCGGGTTTGGTGATACCCTGGATGTTATCACGGAGAACTTTACGGTGACGCTTGGCGCCTCCTTTTCCGAGTCCCTTGCCTCCTTTGCCCCTTCCAGACATCTTGTTCGTTTCTTTCGAGTCGAATGATATGAACGATGGGCAGGGACTCTGTATTTAAGGCATGTCTGCGGACGTAAGAGAGGACATGTTGAATAGGTTTTTTTTTTTAGGACAAAGGGGTTGTGTTTGGCGCCAACACAACCCCTTTGTCCTTATTATATCCAGCAAAAATCATCGTTTTTTTTTTATTTAATAAAATTTAAACAAATTATTGATTAAACAACAGATAACCACCGTGTCTCTTCTACATTCAGCTTTCAATCCTGTGGAACCAGCTCCCAGTTCTGATTCTGAAGGAATACACTCTACATTTAAGAGCAGGCTTAAATTGTTCCTTTTTGATAGAGCTTATAGTTAAGGCAGGTTCAGATAAGTCCTGAACCATCCCTTATACATTCAGATCAGGAGCCGTGTCTATTTGTGCTGTGAAACGATCAGAAAATAAATAAAATAATTATCTCTGATTAACTTTACTGATGCTGGTGCTCACTCACTCTAAAGCTTGCACTGCTTTTTGTCAATATTTGCATCATATATTGTGAGCAATGTGGTTTATAAGCTGGGTACATGATATAAATAAGGCCAAAAGATAACAGGTACAGTATGAAAGTGTGTTTGATGAATACACCTGGATATCCTCAGTTTTGGTGACATTTGTATATTATAGCATATTATAGATCCTGTCTGAATGTACGCCATGCTGTTATAGGTCCTTGAAAGGGTATTTGTGTTGCACCTTCTGCTGGCCTGCTTGCTGATATTGGATTTTGCCTTTGTATAACCAACTACTTTTACATCATGTTCTAAATTAGGATTATACTGGGGTTTTAATTCATATATTTTGTGTCTTTTGCACTCCCCTTATTTGGCTTGTGTTTTACTGAGGCTGGCAGAGATAATTCAAATAGTAAAGGACATGAGGTTAGGTCAGTATCTTTTGGATAAGGGACATCCTACTGAGCAGAAAATATTATTTGTGTCTGAGACAACCCATTAAATAACAGTTAAAAGCTCCTTATACAGGAAGAATTCATTAAACTTGAAATAGAGAGAAAAACCATGCATGTTAAGGACATAAGTATAGTTCAGTTATTGACTGTACAAATGTGAAGTCAAGAAACAGGTCAGCTTTTAGAGGGAATGTGGGTGGCTCTTAAAAGAGCCTTTGGGTTTCAAATGCAGTCGGATCCGGGATTTACTTCTTGGCGACCTTCTCGGTCTTCTTGGGCAGCAGGACAGCCTGGATGTTGGGCAGCACACCACCCTGAGCGATGGTGACTCCGCCAAGCAGCTTGTTGAGCTCCTCGTCGTTGCGGACAGCCAGCTGCAAGTGACGGGGGATGATTCTGGTCTTCTTGTTGTCGCGGGCAGCGTTGCCGGCCAACTCCAGGATCTCAGCGGTCAGGTACTCGAGCACTGCAGCCAGGTAGACTGGAGCGCCGGCGCCAACACGCTGAGCATAGTTGCCTTTTCTGAGCAGCCTGTGGACACGACCCACTGGGAACTGAAGACCAGCACGGGAAGAACGAGTCTTGGCCTTTGCTCTGGCTTTACCGGCTCCCTTTCCACGTCCAGACATCTTGATAAGTTTTTCGTTAAGAGGTTAAAACGAAATGTGCCATACGAGTCGCGTAACCATGATTATATAGCAACCGAGCTGTTCCGTGATTGGTTGAATTACGCGTGAGTGTGACCGCCCAATCAGAAAAGAGCTTGTGTCAATATCTTGTATTAACCACCGAGCTTCCGTTTTTTGTGAAATTTCAAAATAAAATGTGAACGATTACACCGGAATTTACTGTGATGCACTCAGTTACTTTATGTTACTGTAGAGAAATGATTGCTGTGTAGGGAATTAAATTATGTTACTTGAGGAGAGTGTCTAAACTATAAGGTGAGCTGAGGTGTTGGTCTGCTTCCTGTCCGCTGGTCCAGGATGATTAATATGTTATGTGTTGTATTTCAGTAATAATCTGGTATTCTCTGTACATTATGAACTGACCTATGTGATGTATGAAAAAAGGCTGTAACAACAAGGAGTTATTAATCAGCAGCAATCAATTCTTTGTAGGGTAAACGTATATACATTTTCAAATCTGTAAACCAAGTTTCTGCAGCTCTCCTTTCAGCTTGATGAAGTCTGATTAAACACTATACAAAACTCTTTGATTGTGGCTTATTTTCAACTGAAGGCGGCGCTGTTGTGCCTCAAAATCAAATAAAAAGTAATGTTTTTGGTCTGATTTTTCACAATGACTTTGTATAGGATAACATTTCACATAAAATGATATTATTCTTGCTGCCTATCACACCATGTCTTAAAGAAACCTTCTCTGTAGGAGACCAGGACCAGTTTTTAAACAAAACAAGGTAGTCTACAGGGTATAAACACACATGGAAAGTTCAACAAATCAGCAGACAAGAATCACATATAAAGAAAAAAAAAAAAAAAGAATTGCATTGCAATTGCACTGCCAGCTGTTTATGTACAGTGGTTCCTCGTTTATCGCGGGGGATACGTTCTAAAAATAACCCGTAATAAACGAAATCCGCGAAGTAAGTTTTACAATTATTATACATGTTTTAAGGCCATAAAACTCCTAACCACACACTTTTATACAGCTTTTTACACGCATTTTGTACAGTACTCCCTTAGTCAGTGGCGGACTGGGACAAAAAATCGGCACTGGCATTTTGGACCAGCCCAGCCCACAACCATGCGAATTTTTTTTTTTCTCGTGCGCCCTAGATGCGCCGTGCGCCCTGCGCTACACGGGCTCACGGAGACTGCGCCCTGGGCGGCCGCCCGCATTGCCCATAGCTAAGACCGGCCCAACAGTGTGTTTGGGCTGTGTGATCTACTGGTTATATATATATATATATATATATATCGGGACTTGTCAGCCCAAATAGCACGTCGGCCCACCGGGCAAATGCACAGTATGCCAGATTATCAGTCCGTGCCTGCCTTAAGTTAATCAGGACACAGAACACAATGCGCGTTCATACTGTACAGTACACTGTAAAAAAAAGCATGCAAAATTACACTAAAAAAATCTGCGAAACAGCGAGTCCGCGAAAAGTGAACCGCGATATAGCGAGGGACCACTGTATTACAATGATTGGTACATGCTGAAAGGGAGACAAGAAATTTGAAATTTGCAAACTCATTTTAGAGCTTTTTTGGTGAAAATGATTATATACATAGTTAATGCGCCACACAGATAAAAAAAAAAGTAGCAGACTTGTAATGACTCCCAATCAACAAACTTGTCCTTTATCTCCGTGATACTGTAATTCTTATTCTCTGTTGATATAAACCTGCAACCAGTCAAAATCTATTGAGCAGTCAGTACTGTAAACAAATGGAAAGCACAATGTTCAATGCCAGACAATTTGTTTATTGCAATTCTACAGTTACAAAAATATTCATGCAGTACAATACATACAGTGATGAACTTTACAAATGTCCATTGAAACAGCTGCATATAGTGTAGTACAGTAAATTTGCAATTACAAAAATACAGCAATATACTGTTCCTGTTCTCTTATCTGATTATACTATGGTGGACACAGAAAATTGGATCAAATTGGGTTGCACTCTAAGTCCTACTTCCCTTATTGTCAGTCCATGGACATGGTCTATGATTGTTGCTTGAATTTCATTAGATATTTCCACTCTTTGTCTTCTTCGTCGTCCTCTTCTTCTTTCTTGTCCTCCTCCTCATTATCATCCTTATCCCCACCTCACATACGCACTCATCCTTGTCCTCCCACATAGTTTCTTCTATCCATTCTCAGACTTTCTCATTCTGCCTTCAACAACCTGTATGCTCTCTGATCTGGCTTATATTGGTTGTGTCACATCATTTGAAACAAGTGAAATAAATTTTGAGTGGTTGTGTTTAATCAATGACATGTGTGCTCCATTTGTATGTAATTGTTTAGAGTTTTGCTCAAAAGTGTAAGTGAGATCTGCAATTGTGTTTTACCATGTGAAATGCTTTAAGATATTGACAGCAGTCTCCACAATTAGTTAAATGAGGTCAGGCAACTGAGAACATTGTTACAGTTTTTTCCAGTTGCTAACACACTGAAATGACATGGATAGCACACATATTTAAACTGATACACAGGGAGCAAAACCTAATCTCAAATCTCCAAAACTTTAAACACATTTTCTGCTTTACACACATTTTGCAATTCGAAGTGGCACTTTTTAAGTGTACTGAACGCGGTTCTCTGTATAAGACACAACAATCTGACATAAAGTCACATGTTTGCAATTTCATAACATTGCCATTTAAAATGACACTACATGAGCTCATTGGCCACTACATGTGCCACCTGCCCAAACAGGTGTTATGTAATTGTTAACACTTCATTCAGGAAATAAACAATAAAAGACCACAGGTGAGCATCTTTTTTTCCTTTACAACAACAATTGCTACAACATTTGCTGAGAGAGAAAGAGGAAGAGGGGGAGAAAAAATTTATTTTTCAGCTTACTGTTTTGTGAGCGTATTTTAGTTCACTCCAATGTAAATATATCTGCTGTGCATATGTTGCACTGACTTGTTTGGTGAAAAATAAAAAAAATGAAATATTTTAATAGCGCATGTGTGTATCTGCAAATATTTCTGTGCATGTAAACTATCTGAAGAATTCTCTACAGTTTGAACTATGTTAGTATGATGGCAAAGCATACTAAAGATGAGAGTGCTTTTCATTATGCCCAACCGTGTGTAGTTGGTTCGACCAAAATCAGTAATACGAATGTGTGTGCCATCGTGCAAAAGTTTGATTTTGGTTGCAGTGCTTCATTTTGCAGGATACTTTGCAGTTTGGGTGTGTGGTTTGGTGAATTGAGTTAGTATTTTGATAAAACCAGCCTAGTTTGCAAAATTGTGTATAAGCAATTGGAAAAAAACTGTAATATTTTTTTTACTATATGACATGAATTAGTCATTTAGTCTTGTAATAGATCTCCATTCAGTTACGAAAAGTCAGAACTTTGCACTGCAATCCTGTAATGTACATGACCTCAAGACAAAACTTCAAATCCAGTCTATATTATTATTGTTATTTACAAAACCTGAATTGTATGTTCTGAAATTCTAAAATAATGCAGGCATCTAAACAATGCTTCCACTCCAAACCTGTTTTAAGTCATACACGCTTAAAAGCTTTAACTTTATGAAGATTTATAGATACATGGAGTTGGTTAAATGATACAGTAGATGAAAGAAACAAACACTTTATTGAACTGAGAAATTAACTTACGCAGTGGTGTTGCCAGTCTCATCATGTTACCATATGGTGGAAACGGGAAGAGTTTTTCCCCATCGGATCAACCTAAGACAGGAGCCCAATCACAACCCTGAGTCACGGACAACACCTGTGTGCTTACCTCCACTGAAATCATGTCTGATTATATCCAAATAAATCACACTATTACACTGATTTCAGTTTTAATCTACACTCACATATCTCTGCTTACTGTAACACCACTGTAACATTTATATATGAATCATGTTTATCTTTTTTAGCAGACAAAAAGTGAAGAGTTGCACAAAGTGACTGTGTGTTATGGAGGTTTGAAGCCTCCTGGAATTAAACAAACGCATCCTCGTCACCAAACATGAACCTCAGCCTGAAGGGAGGGACGTTTTCTTGATGCTGCTAATACAATTTTAAACTTAAATGTTTCTCTCGCTGAATGTTACCCCTAAAAAGTGGACGAGAAAACACAAGTGTCGCCGTATGTCAGCAGATTGCCCGGAGGCTATGTGAGTTGACTCTCCACGGTTCTCACATGCCTTATAAGTCCCGCCTCCTGCTGTCAGCTCAGACAGCCTCCGACGAAAACTCAGAGACACACAGACATGGCGGAAGAAGCACCAGCTGTAGCTGCCCCGGCTAAGGCCAAAGCTGCGAAGAAAAAGACTCCTGCCCGCAGTAAGAAGACTGGACCCACGGTTTCAGCGATGATCCTCAGCGCCGTGGCTGAGGCCAACAACCGCAAGGGGATGTCACTGGCTGCTCTTAAGAAGGTTTTGGCAGGTAAAGGCGTCGATGTGATAAAGGCAAACAAACGCATCAACCTGACTGTGAGCAGGCTGGTGGCAAACGGCAAACTGGTGAAGACCACAGGAACAGGAGCCTCCGGGTCTTTCAAGCTCAACAAGGAGGCCAAAGCGGCCAAACCTGTCAAGAAAGACGTCAAGAAGAAGAAAACCCCGGTTAAAGCCAAGAAACCCGCTGCCAAGAAAGCCCCATCAACTCCCAAAAAGAAGGTGGTTAAGAAGACCGCAAAGAAGAAGACCCCAACCAAGAAGGTTGCCAAGAAGCCTGCAGCAAAAAAAGCCGCAGCTGCTACAGTGAAGAAGGCTGCAAAGAAAGCTGCCCCAAAGAAAACAGCTGCAAAGAAAACTCCCACAAAGAAGGCTCCAGCAAAGAAAGCGGCCCCAAAGAAGTCCAAGAAGTAAAGTGGTTCAGTCTAGCACACAGTGCACCAAAGGCTCTTTTAAGGGCCACCACACCTTCTACCAAAGGGTTGTTCCTATGTTAACTATGACACTCATAATATAATACACTTCCTTCTACAGTACAATACATGCAGGTGGTTGGTGGATCTGAAGAAGAAAGAAGCAATTCAACATCCACATTACAATGTGATTCAGTTCTACTTATATTAGGCTTATGTTAACTTGTTGATAGTCACGATTTGCCTCATTTCATTAATAACACTGCCGTAAGTACAGGACATACAGAGGATTTAAATTTTGTTACTCTCATATCCTGGTGACAAAACTGCTATGAATATATCAAATTTCTAAAAAGATATAAAAATAGAATGATGAATGTTATACTATACACTGTACAAGACGTATACAAATATTGATGTATTACTATATATATATATATATATATATATAGCTACGTAAAAAAATATAACTGCACCATTTAAATTTTTGTTAGTAATACTTCTGACAGTGTCACCATGAGCAAGTTTATATCTGCTCCTATTGAATGGTGTACTACTAAAATAATGTAGTTATGTGTGTATTTACAGGATTACAGGTGTAATACCATCATTATCACCACAATTGAGCAAGTTTCAGAGGTTTCACACCACATAATTTTATATACTGTATATTTAGGTATCCCCCATCTTGCCTTATGTTCAACCTCAGGCGAATAAAGTATAAAGAATGCACAGTGCATGAGTAATTTCACCCATAGTTTTCCGAAGCGCTGTTTTGAAGAGCTTTAATTTGAGTGTTGAAGGGCAGAGGGCGAGTGGCCAGTACACACTGGTCCTTTAAAGTAGATAATACTTGAGTAAATGTACTTAGTAAAGTAATAGTTCAGATAAATTAGTACTGAGTGGTAGATTATTTTATGTAAATTTAAATAAATGGTTACAGTATGTGTACTGTATGGTTTTATATTATAGTTAATCTATATTTTCAGTTATGGAAATGTTAATGTCCAAATATGTTATGATAATGTTCAAAATACGTTCCAGACATGCTCATATTCTATACTTTACTATACACATGCTCTTTCCATTACACGTGAGAAACATGTTTGATTTCAGCGGTTGTAGGGGCGTGCGCTTTTTGAATTTTCTTTTTATCCAATAGTAGATCAGCTTAGAGCCCGCGCTTCTCTCCGTCTGAACCAATCAGCGCTGACATCGCTCCGCCAGTCCCCTTTATAAGGCCGCTGTCAGCAACCGAAAATCATTCTTTACCTGTTAACACAGACGAGACTAAGAGAGCAAAATGGCAAGAACCAAGCAGACAGCCCGTAAATCCACTGGAGGAAAGGCTCCCAGGAAGCAGCTGGCCACCAAGGCTGCCCGTAAGAGCGCCCCAGCCACCGGCGGAGTGAAGAAGCCCCATCGTTACAGGCCCGGCACCGTGGCTCTCAGGGAGATCCGTCGTTACCAGAAGTCCACTGAGCTGCTGATCCGCAAGCTGCCCTTCCAGCGCCTGGTCAGGGAGATCGCTCAGGACTTCAAGACCGACCTGCGCTTCCAGAGCTCCGCCGTCATGGCTCTGCAGGAGTCAAGCGAGGCTTACCTGGTCGGCCTCTTCGAGGATACCAACCTGTGCGCCATCCACGCCAAGAGAGTCACCATCATGCCCAAAGACATCCAGCTGGCCCGCCGTATCCGTGGCGAGAGGGCTTAAACTGACCTGAGACAATCTTAATCCAACACAACGGCTCTTTTAAGAGCCACATACACTGACTTAAAGAGTACAGGTTCTCTGGTGATGAATTATGCAAGTATGAACTTTCAAGTTGTATATCCTCTTCCTTGATACAATAGTTTAGTTGAAAGCAGCACTATTTCTGTGCATAGTTTCATGTCAAACTCAACTTTTTTTTATTTGTAGGTGTACATACACATTAAATGGACCCTTTGTACTGATGCATTAAACTAGTTTGTAGAACCACTCTGCTACACAAGGAGCACACCTACACACAAACAAAACACAGCCTGCTCAATACAACAGTTCAGCTTTGCAAAATTCTGAATCCTACTTTTTTTTTTTTATGGGTCAAACGCTTCTTTACTATCGCTCATGTGCACAGTTGGCTCCCATCATTCACTTAAAAGTCAGCTCATTCACCACGACATCACTAATTGTGTATAGCATATACAAAGCCAAGTGGAGAGGACAAAAGTACCACTTCACAATATTTTAAATGGTGCAATATGTCTCATAGTGTTGATAATCTACAGTGATAATTCTATACAGTATTGTACAACATGAAACTACAGATGAATCAGTCTTCAAAGATCCATAGCTTGTGGCATTTGATAAACAATAATTGTGCAACCTTATCAATCATAAGCCAATAACCCAGTACATAAATAGGTCACTATGGTGAAGTAAAAGTTGAATAAAACAAATATATAAACATTGTTATAGGCCAGGCTTAAAATGTGAAAGTTTTTTTTGTTCTTAATGAATTACATGTGGGGGTCCCTGTTCCGTTTGTCTCTGATCCACGGGATCCTGGGCTGAAAAAGGTTTAAGACCCCTGCTCTAAAAGATTAGTTCAATCTACCATTAACCATCCAAGAACTACAGTTAACAGTCAGAATTCAGAAATAATAAATATTAAATATGCAGGTCATTAAAAAAACTTAAAAAAAAACACTTCACTGTTTACAGCAGATCAGTATGACTCTGTATCATTGTGTCACTTAACTGAAGCGACTTTGTTACTAAATATGCTGGGTGTCTGTCTGTACATATATAAAAACGTGAAATAAAATTAAGATTAGAGTCAGGACTGCGAACATGGTGGCAGCCAGGGCCACAGCTCTTCAGAAACCTGTGGGTGACATGCATACACTGTTCATGCTTTATACTGTTAGTGATACAAATATATAAATGTGGCAATATTGTTTAGTAAATAAAAAAGGGACAATTTTTCAGGCTGTTAACCACACCCCCTTTAATTTGAGTATAACAGGTCAGAAATAAATAGCTGACACTGACACTAAGGGTCTTATTACCTCATTATTTGAGGATTCACATCATAAGAAAAAAAAATGTATGTATGTGTATGTTTGATTGCAGATGCACTAAAAATGCCTTTTTGTTGGGCTGTTTTGAGAAATTAATAAAGAATACATTTTTTGGCTTGCTGGGATTTTGTCATAGAAATGGTCACCATAACTCTCAGCACACTTGATAAAAGGTACTACTGTGAGTAATGTTTTTTTCTTTTTATGTTGCTGTATTACACTGGTCAAATCCCTCCACAAATAGCTTAAAATGTCACTGATAAATATCAAGTGACACGATTAATGATTTTAAAAAAGTGGGATAACTGGAGAAAACCCACAAGAAAGATGTTGCTTGTTGCTGTCGTCGGTTGGGTTCATACGTTTTATGTCTTCCGTTTTAACGCTTGAAATCCTCTATACAGTCGTCCCTCGCTATGTCGCGGTTCACTTTTCGCGGATTTTTATCAGTGTAATTTTGCATGCTTTTTTTTTTACAGCGTACTGTACAGTATGAACGCGCATTGTGTTCTGCGTCCTATATTGGCTGAGGGAGAACCGCATTGCGTCCTGATTAAGGGAGTACTGTACAAAATGCGTGTAAAAGTGTGTGGTTAGGGGTTTTACGGCCTTAAAACATGTATAATAATTGTAAAACTTACTTCGCGGATTTCGTTTATTGCGGGTTATTTTTAGAACGTATCCCCCGCGATAAACGAGGAACCACTGTACATTTTTGAATGTGCTCTGAAGGGTCTCTCTGTTTGTCTCCTTTGTGGTTGAACTCAATAGGCTGCTGCTGTCCTGTCTCCTCCTCCTTTGAATTGACGTCAGCGTTGGCGCCACCCTACGAGCTTCAGTCCTCTGTGACGTCCGCAGACTGTGTTTAAATAACGGAGTGCGACTGGGTTGATGACACTTCAAGCAGTCGTCTCAACTGTATCGAAACCATGAGTGGAAGGGGCAAAGGAGGCAAGGGACTTGGAAAAGGAGGCGCCAAGCGGCACCGTAAAGTTCTCCGTGATAACATCCAGGGTATCACCAAACCCGCTATCCGCCGTCTGGCTCGCCGTGGTGGTGTCAAGCGTATCTCCGGTCTCATCTACGAGGAGACCCGTGGTGTGCTCAAGGTTTTCCTGGAGAACGTCATCCGTGATGCCGTCACCTACACCGAGCACGCCAAGAGGAAGACCGTCACCGCCATGGACGTGGTCTACGCTCTGAAGAGACAAGGCCGCACTCTGTACGGCTTCGGAGGCTAAACCTGATCCTGACTACCATCTGAAATCCAAAGGCTCTTTTAAGAGCCACCCACTTCATCTGAAAGCTAAAATTCTCTTTTGTATGTGTATAATAACTGAACTGTATTGTTACATTTAAGTAGTTGTGACTAGGTTTCTCATCGTTAGTCCTTTGGCGTTCTCTTAGGAACAAACTACCCAAGGAGGGGTCGTCACTCAAACTATGCTTGACCAGTAAGAGCTAAGCGTGGGTATTTCCCGCATTTCCTGCATTACTGAATAAACTGTTTCTCATACTAAAAATGAGAGGTCTAGACTTCATATTGCTGTAGACAAAAAATTTTTGGATCTATGTAGTAGTTGGAATGTGTTATGGTTACATTTAAAATATCTATACCAATGCCTGGATTCTAGACAACAGACAAAATGTATGTTCAGTGAGTAGGTGAACAGAAAATGATGTGCTAAACTGGGGACTGTTGAGTGACCTAAAATGACCAAATGAAAAAAGTATCTGTAGTTACCACACATTTAAGGCTTGTTACATTTCTGCATCGTATCGTACTTCCATATTGTGCATTTTAATACATAAGATTTGGAATTATGTGCAAGTGCTTTTTCTTCTTAAGACAGTATCAAAGTTTATATTGAAATAAAAAGAAACAAACAAAGCGCAGTACACATACAGAAAAATGCAGCTATACAGATATACACACAACAAAAGAGTGAACACACACACAAAAAGGGAAACCACAAAGAGAGATTCACAAGTCAATCACATTTGTGTACACTGCTTTACACATAACATCTCTTCCACCGTTTCATGGCATTATTTATTTTATAAATACGTTTTAGTAAATACGTATTAGTAAAATGCAAAACACCATGTGTGCATTCAGTTTAGATGTGCAATGAGCCATGCATATCTGTCTATACTTGAAAGCGGTATATAGTGTATACAACTCATTTTTTATCTTTGATTTGTATGTATATTTATCATCTTGTGTAGTGTGCACTGATCTAACATTTGAATTTCGGTATATCGTCTTAATATTTAGATACATTAATATATTTTTTTAATGGGAAGACATTATAAAGCGCATTACATTTTAATAGTCTATCATACGTTTATATGCACGTACACGTTAGTTTATAGTTTAAACGTGTCTCGTATAAGTAAACAGTCGTTTTTGTTTTTCAAAAAGCCCGCGCACTTGCACAGAGTCGGTTACTTGGGTATCACGTGGTCAGTAACAACAACCAATCCTGTGCGAGCAACAGCACAGCCTAATTTGCAAGGTTGGTACATAAAAACGCGCATGCCCTGCGCATTGGTACGACTCCTGATTTCTGAAGTCAAAGAGAGCCATGCCTGATGCACCGAAAGCCGCGAAGAAGGGCTCCAAGAAAGCCGTCTCCAAGAGCGTGACCAAGACCGGCAAGAAGAGGCGAAGGACCAGGAAGGAGAGCTATGCCATCTACGTGTACAAGGTCCTGAAGCAGGTCCACCCCGACACCGGTATCTCCTCCAAGGCTATGGGGATCATGAACTCCTTCGTGAGCGACATCTTCGAGCGTATCGCCGGTGAGGCCTCCCGTCTGGCTCACTACAACAAGCGCTCCACCATCACCTCCAGGGAGATCCAGACCGCCGTCCGCCTGCTCCTTCCCGGCGAGCTGGCTAAGCACGCCGTGTCTGAGGGCACCAAGGCTGTTACCAAGTACACCAGCTCCAAGTAAACTTACCCTTCATCTAAACAACCCAACGGTCCTTTTCAGGACCACCCACTACTTCAACTAAACGCTGTATTCCTGTTATTTCAACATTATCAATGGTATTAGCAGACATTAAAGGTGAAATGATTTAATTCAAAATTTTGTTTCTGAGATTTTTGACATTCTGGGTCAGGTATCAAATTTGAGAGCCCATTGGACATGACCTTTGCAGACATAGTTCCTTCATGCTTGTTTTGCCCATGGTGGCTTATTTTTCTGTCTGGGGGAGGCAACTCTCCAGTGTCTTGAATTTGTGGTGTGTGTCTTCCATATTGTGACACAACGGTCTCCAAACTATTAAAGATGGCCAGATCTGACAATGTGATGATGCCTGGGGGCCAATACTAACACTTTAAAAATTAAAAATACCAATTTAAGTTGCATACAAATGCACTGTTCTGAACAGTTTTCAAAGTTGTTGTTTTTTTTGTTTTTTTTTTAATGACTGTCACCAAATCTAAGCTAATCAGGCATGAACAAATCTATAAACGGTTCTTTTCTTTCACATCTAAAGTCATGAAAAATCAATTGTATGCAATGCATTAAACTTGCATGATAT
This sequence comes from Larimichthys crocea, assembly GCF_000972845.2. Lineage (NCBI taxonomy): Eukaryota > Metazoa > Chordata > Actinopteri > Sciaenidae > Larimichthys > Larimichthys crocea. Next base: position 22,249,232 of record NC_040032.1, read on the forward strand.
ATACAAAGCATGTTTACTCTAAACATAACTTATGATTAATTCAAAGTTTAACATTTAAGATTAAAATGTATCAGTCTTGCTCTTGTGCTTCATTATGTCAACTGAAGAAAAAGCCAAATCTGTATGTAATAAACAGAGGTTATTTACATTAACGTTTGTGTTTTAATTTGATTTTTTTGTCTCTACACATGGTCTTGTGATGCTGGTCTAGTGGTTTATGCACTAAGGTGATCAAAATAAAACTTATTCTGGATGCTAGATGGTGGTAAATGCTGCCTGGTTACTGAAACCAGTTACATACAAATTCAGACTGATATTTGAACAGGTGAGTTCTCATGAACAGGGAAATTAGCTATAGAGACGAGGCTGCAAACATCTTTAGTTCTGCTGTGAAGTTGTGCATATTAATATGGGGACTTACGGAGACTGACTCACTTCTGCAGCCAGCCGCAAGTGTCCGCTTGAGGAACTGCATTGCCTCCAGTATTGTAGTTTAACTTTCATGCTCAATTGATTAATTAGCCCAATACATTCTCAATTAATCAGTTTAGTCAATCAGAAATGGTAAAATAGCACATCACAGTCAAAATGTTAAAATGTTATGTTTTGTTTTGTCTGAGCAATAATGCAAAACCAGCACATTATTCACACGAGGAAGTGTTTTTAGTGTTTGTTTTCTTCATAAGTGACTTACAATGGTGCAATGTCCAATTTATAAACATCCAATAAACATTTACACTCTGCATTCTGCTTCACTTTCCTCTCTGACACAGTCTTTCTTTGAGGTCATCTAGGAATAAGGATGTGGATGAAGCTGCAGTAATCTTGTATGTAACGGTATGTAAAATGTGTGAATACACAGAAACTTATTGGTGTTTCAGTCTAGACTCTAGAGTAACCATTCCATTGAATCTACAGTGGTCCACACTGACTCCTGGACAAAAATGTCCATCTTATCTCCAACTTATTTCTTGCACACAACAGAATTAGTGGCTCATAATAACTTGCATTACACTGTTCAACACCAGGGGGCAGCAGCACATAACATCTCGAGGGTGTTGCTGATTAGCAACATCTGTGAAACAAAATCACAAAATACTATCAATATATTTCTCACACATTTCAAGATGTTTAACTAGTTTTTATTATACTTGTGTGGGACATTTAGGTCTGTGTCATCGGATTTAGTTTGACAAAGAAGTTCAACTAATTGTTTCTTAAAGGTGAGTGTTTACTGATCGTATAAGGGCACTGATGTAGTTTTATAGGTTTATTATGTGACCTGTCACTTTATTCTGTGAGCTGAGGTGGGCTGAATGAATCCTTGGTGTTCAAACAAGTCATCTGTAATGGCACCTACTTGTCAATCACGCATAACTTTAAGCCTTAATATAATTTGAACAGGTGAGTTATATAAAATTCAGACTCAGTACAGTTTTTCGTACCATGCTGTAAACGTGTTTATTTCTGCTGTAAAGTTGAACATTTTAACATGGGGGCTTATGGGGGCTGATTTGTTCTGTAGCCAGCCTCAAGTGGACATTTGAGGAACTGCAGTTTTTTGTACTTCCGCACAGAAACCACATGGAGACAGACCAGATTCTCGACTTGCTGATTGTTTGTAGTTCTTTGAGTTCTTCACAGGTTCAAAAACATTTTTAGCTGCTTCATTATTGATCAAACAACAACTTTCAAAGTAACTAATACTTTGAGTAGGTTTACTTGCAGTTTAGTAATAGTTCAGTAATGTATCACTCACTTCTCTACACATTAAAGAGTCTGCTTAAGAGTTTAGTTTTTGATAGAGATCAAAGTTGGGGCTGCCTCAGGTGAGTCCTGAACCATCATTTAGCTCGGGGACTTCCCACGATGAACTCTTCTCTTCTTTTCTTCCTCTTCCATCTGTACACCACATCCATGCATGTTACTAACCGTGCTTTCTCATCTAAACTACATTTGTTTGTTAGTTTAGATAAAACAACATTTTTTTATTGAAATACTGCATGTTTCTATCTTTTACACAAAGCTTTGACCTCAACCAAACACCCTCACAATTAAATTTGAACATTTAGCAACTACCAAGCTCATGTTACATGCTAACGACACATTTGTATACTTGTTTTCTTTCTTTCTCTTGGGCCTTAAACGCAGTTGATTGTGAAATTAAACATCACTGAAGCCTGTTGTGTCCCACAGAGCTAGCTACATGCTTACGTTTGAAGGACTGAACAGCGAGTCTGAATGAAGTAAACCAATAGCAAGGAAGATGGCCAATCAATTGTTAATCCATCTTATAAAGCTCTGAGGGAGACAGCAACTCATGTTTGAAGGTTTCGGAGTTAAACCTGACCCCCGTCGACGTTTTTTCCAGCATGCAGATTGTGTCAAGGTGAGCAGCAACAGCCAGCAAAGCCATAAAAGGCTTCAGCGTTTATGACCCGCCGCCATCATCAAACTTTCCATAAAGTGGAGTTTTATGGCCGTTAGCTGGTTAATGGTTTACCTGAAGACAGGTGACAGGGGGAAACAGAAACAAGATGGACACCGTTCACACAATCCTCCTTATCTCTTCTTTTGAAAAGTTCTTTGCCTTTGTCTTCTTTGCCCTGTCTTTCTTATTCATTGTTCTTCTCATCTATTTTTCTTTAGATTTGAATAAAACTGAAAATCAAAGGTGATGGACACCCCGTACACTGTAATACATTTAGTTTAATAAAGTTAAAATTAAAATTCATGTGAGCTGATTCAAATGAAGGCATATTTTCTAATGATTCTGACAGGGTGTTTACGATATTGTTTATTTTCATGATGTGTTTGTTTTATGGGGGGAAAAAAACATTCAAGATGATCACAGTCTCACTGCTGTAAAGTCAGATAATAATTATATATAAATACAAACAGGATGTGCTATGTGTTTATTAATGCAAATTATTTGTATTTGTTTATGATGATCCATTGTCTGGATCTTAAGATGCACCGTTTCATTTGCTGTTCCCGACGGTCCTTTTATTGATAGGTATTAAAACTGAATGAACTGAAACTATAACCTGAACCTTTTTTTATTCAAATTTGTGTAAGTTTCTTTTTTCTTATTTTTATTTATGTATTTATTTATTTGTTTATTTGTTTGTTTGTTTGTTTATATACATATACATTTATATACATATTATAATGACTAATAACTGTCAGCAGTTGTGTTCAAGTTTTAATGTTTTATACCAAATAAACACTTCACTATAAGTCCATATGCATTCTATTAAATATATATAGCTTCAAAGAAACATTACAATATCTTATATTGTAATTTTACAATTTCAATTTAATATAAATATGAACTGCTGGTCAAAACAACATGGTGATTGTGTTCTTTTGTGAATTTAAATTATGATTAAATTGATGATGTTTTAATTTCAGTATAACTTCTTAAATTAATGTTTTTCATACCACCTTCATCCCTCTTTACTGTCATTTTTATCTTTTGTGTTTGTAACTAAAGTTTCCTTTCTTTGTGAATTTAAATAGAAAGGCTCTTAAACTAAACATAGAACAGGAAATATGATCACAATGTTTGTCATTTTTTTGTTTTTCTACAGCTTTCTTTCATCTTTTTATTGTTATTATAGCTGCTCTCTTTACTGAAAATATGTTAGCATGCAGCCACAAGATGTTCAAAGGTTATTAAATCAAATCAGTTTAATTAAAACATAAATCTTTCTGATTATTAGTTACTGCAGCATTACGTTTTATAATTACACCTTTGTTATGCAGGTGTTTTATTCTTCTTGAATATTGAAATACTGAAATTGTGACACAAAGGCTTAAAAATCTATATTTTCCCTTTAAAAAAAACTTTTGGAGTTTCTGGAGAAAATGTGTCAGTGTTAATTTTTAGTTTGGTTATTTTTGTTATTGTATATATCATATAATATAATTTAATAACATTTTAAAAAATGGCAACACAGAGAAATCATTTAATTAAAAATATAAAAATAAAAAAACAAAATAGAAAAGTTCAATTTAATTTTATAAACGCACAATCAGAGTTTGATTGTGTCGATTAAGAACAGAAGCAGCAGCGTCAATAAAACATCAATCAAACACTTGAAGACACAAATCGTCATGTGTGATGAGAATTATTGTGGCTTTTATGTGATTTTACTGCTGCAGACTAAACTAAATACTCATCAGTGTAAAACAATAAATCTCCCATAAATCCATAAAGATGCAGATAATTCCTCTTCAGGAGGGCAGCAGAGGGGAGACCCAAGGAGGACAGGAGGGATCGCTCCGACTGGAAGGTTGTTGGTTTAAATCCCTGCAGCATTGTGCCCACGAGCAAGGCGAGAATCAAACCTGACAAATGTGTCAGAGCGTTCATAAAACAACAGGTGATCCACTGTTTTATTAATACTAAATTAAACTGGACTTAAATCTCATTTATGACTAATTTGTGACCAGTAGCTCAATGGAACCTGGCACATTTATGAATGTAATATAATAATATAAAATGTAGTAATAAGTAATACGTAATACAATATAATAATGTTATATTATGTAATGTGATACCAAAATAGTTCATAATAAATGCACTGTCTCCAATGTTTTATCAAGTATTGATTTCTATTGATAGGTATCATAATATAATATAATATATAATAATAATATAATATAATATAATATAATATAAAATAATATATATAATATAAATATAATATAATATATAAATATATTGTTTCCCATTTGTGTCATTTTCTTTGTTTTTCAGGTTTGTTTGTTTATTTATTTTATCATTCTAAAAACTGTTGTAACCAGTGGCTTAAGGAATTTATCAAAACATTTATAAATGTAATTTAATAAGCGGTACTAATATGTAATTTAATTACATTTTATTTATTTATCATTACAGATGTTATCTCATGACATTTTCCATATAAAGAAGCAAAAGCAGCAGAAACATAGATAGATAGCTAGATAGATAGATAGATAGATAGATAGATAGATAGATGTTATGTGACAATAGGTACTGTAATATACTGATAGGTAATGATATGTAATGCAGTATACCAGGGGTCATAAACTTGCCGCACGCCGGCCACTTGAGGCCCACTGGACGATATTTTGTGGCCCCCTACTTGACATCAAAGTTTAGTGTTAATGCAGCCCGCACCTTTTTCTCAAGCGCACCTTTTTGAACTCAAAGCCAAGTTCAGGGAGGTGAGTGGAAAAGCAGACAAGCTTGGACAATTTCTGAGAGAATTGCCCCACACCTTCACTGAGTTTTCCAGGATGTTCAAGCGGACCATCTGCCTTTTTGGGCGCACATATCCACCATGAACTTTAATAAGTCAAAGTACAAGTCCAAACTTACTGATGAACATCTTAAAGCCATACTGAGGGTCTCAACTGCTTCCTCCCTCAAGCCAAATGTGGCTCAGCTGTGTGATAGGAGGCGCTGCCAGTCTCCGGCAGCAAGGAGTAGGCAAGAGAAGCCAATGTTCTGAAGAACCGTTCATGTTCTGAAGAACCGTTCATGCTCTGAAGAACCGTTCATGCTCTGAAGAACCGTTCATGTTCTGAAGAACCCATTCATGTTGTAGAACGGTTAATCATAAAGATTGAGAAGATTGGATCAGTTGTTGTTATTTTCGTGGAGGACTTGATGCGGCCTAGCCTCACCCAGACTCTACCTCCAGCAGCCCCCAGGTAAGTTGAGTTTGAGACCCCTGCAGTATAATGTACTGAACATAAAGCAGCTATCATATATATTCTTATTGTAATAACAGACAGGTCTACATCTTTAATATAGTGCATTTTAATTGGATTTTCAGTCAATTAGCCAATTAGACCTTAGAAAATGGGAATTGCTGTTGAATCTGAGATAAACAGCTGCTGGTGCTTGTGCCATTAAACCACCACAAACAAAGAAAAAGACATGAGAGGACGAGGTCGATAAACCAACAAAAAACATGATGGTTTAATGTATTAATGTGAAGAAGATTAAAGCCTCCTCATCACTCTATGCATCTGTTGGCTTATATCTCAGCATTTCATTCATTTGTGTTTCCATTTGTAGTTTCCGTTAAAGTTTAATTGATCATTCAGGATTTAAAGTTAAATAATGTGACAGGATAACCCGAACACAAGATACATTCACTGTGCCTTCACTCTCAGCTAAACAACCTCGTCCTGCATTATAACTTAGATGTTCAGAAGTACCAGAGTATTTTTACAGTGCAGTATTAGTACTTTTTCTTCATTAACGGATATGAATACTTCCTTCACCTCTGCTGTAACATTAGACTTTGACTTCTGGCGCCAATAAGAACCTGACAGCATGTTTTTCCCATCAGCTCATCCTCGTGTTCACAGAAACATTCACACACACTGACGCCATAAAGCCATGAGAACCACGACACCTCGCCAACTGTACGCCACTGCATACAGTATGTGTGTTTTCTGAAATGATTAACTTTTACAGCCCGCCAGCCTCCTGCAGCTCTGTTCGTCTCTTAGGGTTGTAAACGACGAGTCACTCGTATCTTCAAAAAACATCGACTGCTCAGGAGGCGACCCAGATATCAGTGACGATTCTGAGAAATTACTTCTATTGATCTTTTGATCACCAGAAAACAACTTTGTTTTAATGTTTTATGATCCGCATCATTAAAAATACTCACTGACATAACTTTGTGTTCAACTCTCACGTTAGCACTGAGCATATTAGCATGTTGATGTTAGTATTTATCCCCCAGCGGAAAGCTGTTATTTATTATGCGAGTTATCATGTTGACTCTGAAGATGCTTCCAGACTGTGAGGATCATCAGTGGATTAAAGAGTACTATAATCAAGTACAAGTACTGTTACATTACTGAAATATTACTCAACTCTAAGTAAACCTACTCAAAGTATTAGTTACTTTTGATTGTGGTTGTTTGATCAATAATAAAGCAGCTAAAGATGTTTTTGAACCTGTGAAGAACTCAATGAACTCCAAACAATCAGCAAGTCCAGGACCTGGTCTGGCCCCATGTGGTCTCTGTGAAGTGAAGTCACTGCCGAAACACTAAAAACTGCAGTTTTGTGAAGTGAAGTCACTGCCGAAACACTAAAAACTGCAGTTTCTCAAACGCCCACTTGAGGCTGTCTCCAGAAGTGAGTCAGTCTCCATAAGTCCCCATGTTAAAATGTTCAACTTCACACACAGAAATAAACATGTTTACTTCTTCGTGGTTTGATTACCTTTTGGCTCGTGGGAAGAAAATAAACATCAAAACTGGATAACAATCCAGCTGTGTCTGATTAACAGGGACGCTGAAAGGAAGTCGACAGAGTAATTCATTTTTTTGTTATGTTAAAATGATGTAATGATGTAATGTTAATAATAATGTTGTTAATTTGTTGTCATTTATGGACTAAAACAAACTTAAATCTCAACTTCATGAGTGTAAATTAGCTCATGGTTAACTCTGTGTACTGTGTTCCTGTCAAATAAATAAATACATGTTGAAGGCTGTAGTTTGTGCTGCTGTTTAAATTAAAATCAAATGTATTTTATTGAGGTGTTCCTAATATTTTGTTCCAGCACTTTCCATGATTGAATGTCAACAAAATATCAGAAACACCTCTCTGTTATAAACATGTTTTGTCACAGTGAAGTTAAAAATGTTTTATTAGATGAGTTTCTTCTTCCTCTCTGTTGTTCTCGTGTTCTTCCCCTGTCTCTTTCTCTGTTTCCCTGGCGTCAAAATTCACAGATGTAGCCTGGGTAAACAATGCTGGGAAGCGGGAGCCAGGAAGAGACGGGCTGGCTGCCCCCGTCGTTAGCATGCTTTAGGAGAATTAGCATTTTTAGCATGCTCAGAGAGGCACAGAGGTGCGAGTCCTCGGCGGTCTTGGGGTCACGAACTTTGACCCCCAGCGAACATTAGAGTGAAGTAAGACACAGGTTAATAGGGTTGTTAAAATGTCATCGATCTGCTTGTGTGAAAGGTCAAATTATGAGATTATTACAAGGCAAACAGTGACACACACACACACGGTCAGATTACAGACGCCTAACACACTGAAACACAGCGGGTGCTTTCATGTGTGCATGTGTTAGCTAATCAAATGTAGAAAACACACAATCAATCATTTGTGATGTCGTACTGAGGGATGGGCTGCTTTCATCGAGCTAGTGTGTGTTCTTGAACTACAGTCAAATATTTCTGTGACATGGTGACATGTTTTCATCAGATCGAGATCTGGACTGATCTGTAAAATATCTCTGATGAACTCAAGTTAACCACGAACAGATTAATCAATTTTCTGAAGCATTTTACGTATTATTTTTATGTTCTAATCACTTTTTATTGCAAGTGTGTGAACAAGTAGTAACATTACTTTTTTTAAAAATGAGCGCTTCCACAACTTTCTTGGTTGCTGATTTCTATGTAGAGGACTCGACTTTTCTGTAAAAAACCAAAGGATGTAACGTTTATGCTCAAGAGTGCCTTCTGTCTTCGCTTCCCTACAGCCTCAACAGTGTGCAACAAAGTCAAAGCTAACATTGCTGCAAAGTGTGTCAAATACATTGTGATATTGTGGTTTTAGCTGTCTGACATTATAAATTTATAGCTAGCTAATGTATCAAAATACTGTATCGGGTAGATAACGTTAGTTAATTTATTATGGGGCCTGATGTGGCTGCAAAAATGTCTGTCTTGTATCACTTAGTTGCTATGTAGCCTGCTGGGTAATGTTAGCTTGGTTCTCGCTAACGTTATTGCCAACGAAACACCACGAGTGGATATCTTACTTATAGTTTGCAAACGACTACAGCAGCTAGCGTGATCCATGATACCCACTTATGTATTAAGACAAGGGGTAAATGGTGCAAAGCTAACTTTCTACTAGCCAAGAGTGATACAAAGCAGATACCAAGTAGCTAACTCAGGTGCAGACTATAACAACAATCATGTGCATCATGTTTATTTTTGTTGTTGGAAGCTAATTTTAGTTTAAGATTTGATATACTTTGAATTTATTTGTTACAATCTGCCAAAGTTATACAGGTTTGTAAGTATGATAGTGTTTGGCAGCTCATGTAAAGCGTGTATCTGTTAAAATATATCAAAGTTACTACAGTATGTGATTCAGCAGACATGTCCAGTACATTTATTCAAGTACAGTACGTAAGTAAGAAATTTAAGGTATTCATACATTGCTTGAGTACTTCCATTTTATGTTACTTGTACTCCACTTGACCTCAGAAAGAAATGCTGTACTTTAGTGACAGATTCTGAGAATAGACTTTATTGATCAGGACAATAATCACAAGATTTGTTGAAAGTATTTTTACTTCTGATTGCCTTCTCTTTTTGGTACAGATGCAGATAATTTTATACTTATTCTGATTGCAGGTCCTTTACCTCTATTAACTCGAGTATTTCTACCTGGAAGTTGTGCTTTACTGTAAACACAACCACTTCCTCCTCTTGTTTCAACAGATTAACGTTCTCTTGGATACAGAAATGATCATGACGGACGTGAAGACAGAAAAAACAACAACATGCCTTTATTTCTGCATTTCAAATAGATTTTCCTCTTCATGAATCTATAACTTGATTGCGGTCATACTGAGGACACGAGAATCATATAAAAGTATAACAGAGGTGAGGGTGCTCTGTGACTTCCTTTGACTTTTTCATTGGTTAACTATTGACTGTGTTTAACAGCCTTGTGGGTCAGAGCACACAGAGAGCTGAAACCAACAGAAGACACCAACATTCAACATTTAAATCTACTTCCACTATATTTATCTCTACGTGTTACTGAGAATCATTTTAGATTGACGCACAGTCAACTAATTAATTTATTAACCATCTCAGCTATATTTGTACATGTTTATAAAATCGTAAATTGTAAAGATAAATGTAGGTGAGTCCAGAACTTGTCTGCACCCTGAGCACTTATGAAGACCAAACAGAGAGCACATATAACTCCATTTTAACATCATCGTATTGGTTGCCTTTTAATTTTAGAATCTCTTATTATCTCTGAGTTTTTAAATCACTGAATGGCACCAGCCTATCTTTCAGATATGCTATATAAAGAAGAAGAGACATATTTCCGTCTCTTGTGCTGTTGCCAAACATGAACTTGGAGAGGAATCATGGTTCTGCAATGTGGTGTCGAAACCCCGGCACTATCACCAGGACAAAGGTTAATGAGGGGAAAAGGTAAGGACACACACATATACACACATATACACACACAGTTAATCCAGCCTTTATAAACTTAAGGTAAAAGCAGGTCAGAACGTCTTCTGAATGTGACTCCAAATATATTATGCATTATTATTTTCCATCTGATCAAACAGAGATGTTGACTACAACTCCCAAGGTGCGTCAAGAATCATCCATTCACTGAGCTAAAAAGTCAATAAACAAGGCACCATGTTGTGTTCATGAATTCAACAACAAAGCATCTTGAATTCACTGCACCTTCTACATGGCAACAGAGGTTGAAACAAACTGTTGGTCATAAACTGTATATAAAGATGGACAACCTCCCACTGTATAAATTTGGAGCCAAAGTGTAAGATAAAGTGATTAGGCTTGGAGCTGGGTTTCATGGCCCTGCAAACCGACACGCAACTCAATCACGGGCAGGGTTCAGCTGTCAGCCGTGACGGGAAACCTTCTTTGTAAATCTCTAGTTAAATCGCGAACACAAGTGTTCCTTTTAGCACAGGCTAGAAGTGGATATGACTAAAATGCACAAATAATTGCATGGCAGTAATGTGACACAGAGTGTTTTCGTAGAGAACGACCATCAAAGAATGTCCCAAACACAAATTAAACCATTATATTGACCTACTAATGTAAGTCTGTCCAACTGCGTCCAATCTGTCACAGTAAACATTAGAAACTCACTTCAGTTTTTCAGACAAAGCAATGGAAGAGTTTCAGAAAATGACGTACTGAATTATATTTAGCTGTCAATTTATTTGAACATTCAAATTATAAATGCAAAATTCATAATATCCTTCAAAAAGAAAATTAACGCCCCTTTTAATTCTGTTTCACACTACGTAAACTTGTGTCTCATGATATTAATACACCATACTTTGAGTATTTATGACTTCTGGTCCTGGATCTCTCTGAGAAGCATACAGTATGGAAACTTCTCTTTCTGTTCCCACAGCGGCTGATCATTAAGCAAATACAGCATCTACACTGCACTGTGTCAAAAGACACACACTAAAATATAATTAATATTCTCTTATGTTGTTTGGAAGGAAACTAACTGACTAACTGGCTTTATACAACGTGTAAAAGTTGAAAGAGTATGTTGACTGTTTGTTTGGACTGACTGAAGAACAGACTTTAAATATGACTGTTAAGGCGGAATGAGGAAGTCATGATGATGTTGTGGCATTTTATATACAGCAGTTGATTAAATTATAATATCAGAGAAATTCCATGAACATAAATCAACATTTTCAAAATGTTCCCCAAATTTTTTTGCCTTCATCACATGATAATGCTGTGCAGAAGGTTGTGGTATTGTTTTATTTATGTTTTGACAGATTTGTCTCGCAGTGAAAGAATGTCGACACGCTGCTTTCTCACGGGATATTCTCTTACGTTAAATAAAACAGTAACATTGGCACTAAAAAAGAGTAATGTTTTCCTGATGTTTGACTGCTGCATAAGTTGAACCGACTCATTCTCATTATTATATTCAAAACATTAGCATGCATGAAAATCCATCGTTTCCTTCAAATATACCTGACACCAGATATGAAGTCATATAACATCTTGCAGTAAAACGGTGTCGTCACACCGCTTCCTCACAGGATTTCTCTCGCATTAAAGGCAATAAAATAATAAACAATAAGGGTGAATCACTACAATAATATCAACTTGACTTAATTAAAAGTGTTGAGCTGATAAAGAGACACTGAAGTGTGTGTGTGTGTTGTCTATCTGATGTAGGTTAATGGGCTGCAGCAGTTTACTGTGTGATGAGCGACACAACAACCTGTCTGACTGATAGACTGTAATCAGTCCGTTCATAAAACTCCTCGTTTCACCTGAATATACTGCTGCTGCAACATAAAACACGTCCGATTTGAAAAGAACATTGTTTTTGCACACTTATGCATTATTATCATGTCTTTGTATTCTATGTATAAGTCTGCATTGTTAACTAAGTCTAGAAATTAATATGTGCCGTGCTTTCTCACATTTATTTTTATTGTTTAATTAGGTGTCATATATTGAAGAGTTGCTTTATAATTAGTTTGCATTTATTTGTGCTTGTTTTGTCTAGTGACAAAAAACCAGACCTCATTGAGAATCTGCTATGTTATATGTAATTATTTTATATTTTCTAAATTTACTGAAGCAGTCTAACATATTTTATCCTGTGCACAGATACAAGCCAAATATTTAAAAAAAATTGTATTCTATATTTTCTGGATTAATTCACCACCTCTGTTTGTTTTTTTATTTTTTATTTTTATTATGAATTGTAATCTTGTCTTTTCTAAATCATAATTAAATATCGTATTATTCAAATATTTTAGTTGATGATGTTGACTATATTATTTTGTATTATTCCCTCATGATGATATAATTCATAAAGGTAGCGTAACACGTACGGGGATTGACACAAACCTTAAGAAGACTCCGCTGCATTTCACGGAGTTGTTTTGGGGGAATACCAGTAGTCCCTGTCGTGTCTTCAGTATTATCTGGCCTTTACAGCGCACTACCGTTCCATCACTACACCTTTACAACTCCACTGTTTATTCACAATCAATGTGGCCAATACAGGGGCGTATTAGGGGCAGTAAGTATATTGTAAATGAAAGTTTATGGTAAAATGGCCCATAAACATGTGGCTGTATAAGTCTGGATGAGCTGCTGCAGGTTCCTCGAGCATTTATGGACGGCGGCGAGAGGTGAGAGATATTTGCTCACTTTGTTGTCTTTTCCTTGTAAATGCTTTAATTAATGGCTGGGTTGACAGAGATGATGTAGTAAACATCTTTGATTGGCTACAAACAGATTTTTAAATTTAACAGATGTTTACCAAACTTGTAATATTCAGTCTACACATCGTTGCGATTATTTGGATTTTATTTTTATAGTTAAGTGTAACGTGAACGTTCAAGCCTGAGGCCTCAGAGTTTTGTTCAAGGTCATCAATGTTCTGTTGCGCTGTCAACCATTTTGTTTTGGAGATGAAATGTGACCTGAAATGGCCGCCGCCCCGTAACGCCGTCATGCTGTCGGTTGTGTTTAGAGGCTCTTGTCAAACACACACTGTTTGATTATGTGTGTGTGTGTGTATGTGTGTGAAGGACACTGATAAAAAAACAGACATTGATCCTGTTCATATTGATAACTAATATTTTCCAATGAACAATTACAAAGGTTTGAAATTCTCATAGATAATCATGATGTTGCAGATGTACGTCAGACTGTTGACCTGATTTGTCGGCTACATAAGTTCAGAGATAATATGTTGATCACTGTCTTCGGGTTCTTGTACGTCTTCTACATCCTGCTTTTTACTGAGCTCTGACTGGCTGCCAGCTGAACATTTGACCTCCGCGATAAGAGCCGAAGAGATTGTTCCTCATTAACACAGTCACAGCTCGTGAAAGAGCGCTGAGCCACCAGGCCTCATAAAAACACTCTTTCACTTTACATTTTTACACCCGTTTACTGTTTAAACGTGTCAAAAGATTTGCTCTCATTGTGGATCCATTGTATGAAGTTAAAAATCCATATAGTAACAGCGGATTTGTGAACGTGAAAGTGTATTGTGGTCTAATTTATTGACATGTCCTGATCAGTTTTATCAGTTACATCATGAAGGTGGCACAGAATTTGAATAAGAATTACTCTTTAACAGTGATTTGTTCGTCTTTACAGTCCGTGTCCATAACCAGCAGTATCCACTGTGACCTTTATGTGGTCATCTCGTCAACACGCTTCAAGAAATAAGAATAAAGAGTAATGTTAGCATTAAAAAGAGGAACGTTAGCATAAAAAACAGAAACATTTGCATTTATAAAGAGTTTATAATGTTAACAGTAAAAAAAAAAAAGAAATGTTAGCATAGAAGAATAATAATAGCATAAAAGTCCAGATAGGCAAGAATACGTCTTTTGTTTTTGTTTATCTGTTGTTGCTACTGATCGTATTCAGTTGAGTTCGGGATCAGATTAAGGTGACAAAAAGGGGTTCAATACATTTAAATTAGTTTTTACATCATTTTAAATTTTACTCAACCTTTTATCCCAGAAAACTGGAGACAGTGAGTAACAGATTTTAGTGTCAAGACGATGCTATTAACTAAGAACAAGGCTTCTAACATGTGTCACGTACAGGCACATGTTCAAACTCCGGTGGTGAATCCTCTGGATGTCATCCATCGCTGCTATCAGAGCTCATCACGCCTCCTCAACAAACATATCTGCGTCTCTGTGGTGAAACCATTTTTACTGCATCCACCCCTCAATAAACTTTATGACGGTGAAGAGAGACCGAGCAGCTCCGCTCTCATTACGCTCTGTTTACCCAAAAATGAGACACGAACACAGCCGTTGCTATTCACAACGTGGATCGTTGTCCTTGTTCACACAAAGGCTAAATATGTATTTTTCTTTTAAAAAGTGATACGCTCTCACATCTAAAGTGTCTCAAAGTCTTGCAGGTTTATTTCAAGGGCTGCAGCAAATTCTTTCCACTTTTTTTTACTTCACCGCTCTATCACGACACGTTAAAGAGGCACTCTCACTCACTCCACAACAACATTTCTCCTCTTTTTCTACAGGCCAAAGAGAACCGGGACTTCTAGTTTCTAGTTTAAATCTGTACACATCCAGAAACTTACAAACTTGTATTGGATTACATAATTTCATTTAGTTCAGCTGGGCATTGGTTGTGTACTCTACAATTTCAAGCAGCTATAAGGACCCTGACATTCATATTGTGTTGCACTGTTATGCAGATATATCAGCACTGAACATAATAAGTTTTGCAGAATCTTTTCATGTTAACATTATGATTGATTGTACATTAAAAAACAGATGCAGATTTTACGTTAAATGTGAGGTGGTGGTGGCTAATGGCTAACGTAATAGCAAGCTAGAAACAATGCTTGCACTGGTCCACCGCAATAGCTCTTTGAGTTACTTTATACTTTCTCTGTACTGGGGCATTGACACCCTCTCTTAATGGTACACCGTTTTACTTCACGAAGAGTCACTGAATTAGCAGACTTACAAACTGTTATCCACACTGTTAGCGTTACAATATTCACAATTTGAGCTACAGTTCTGTCACATTTACAGATATAACATACTTTCTGTTGCTGAATCATCGACAGATCGTGCATATGTCTTTCATATTGTAACTTAAATTTGTCTCTTTTTTTTTATTCCAAGTAACAACAAAGAAAAATGATGTAGATTAAAATTAAACTTTTAGATCTGACTATTTGACTTCAAATGTCAAAGGACAGAACTGTCATTTACAGACTGTAAAGCCCCTTGAGGCAAATTTATGATTTGTGATATTAGGTTAAATAAATAAAACTGAGTAGTGAACCTGTGAACACTCAGTGTTAAGGTGTTTTCAGTTTATGCCTTGATTTTTTTATGATTATGGGAACACTGCCATTATTTATACAACATATTACACCTTATCAATAGTGAAACAAGTGGAGTGTCTACTACCTCTATTGAATTATAAATGTGTAGCAGTGTTGTAGACGTCTCCTGACATTTCCTCTGGTTGAATCTAGGCTCAACACCATCCAACAAGTAGCTTGAGTAAACTATCTGTAGCCTGACAGGTGAAAACCTTGCACCTGCTACACTCACTGCTGCCTTTAAAGCCTTAAAAAGAGTAATAATAAAATAAAAAAAGAAGAGTAATGTTAGAGTATTAAAAAGATTAGCATACATTTCTTGATGTTTGACTGCTGTGCAAATTTTGAGCACAGACTTATACTGGTTACTATATTTGGAACATTAGCATGTATGAAAATCCTGGCAGTTCCTTAAAGTGCAACTGACATCATCACCAAAGTATTGATCCTTGATCAGCACCTGATAAACACACAATAACACAACGTTTCTGCAGAGCTGGACTGGGTCCATGCAAATAAGTTGGTCTGCTGCGTTATCGTCACACAGGGCTGCTGAACATCTGCACATTCTAGCTCACGGCAAGATTGTATTAAACATTTATATGAACTCCTCTCTCCTGTTTTTTGGATAAAGGTGGCTGCACATAACAAAGATGATGTTCAGAGAGTGTAAGATAAAAGTGAGGCGGACAACCAACATGACGTGGAGTTCACCAAGGCTCAATACACGGGCTTCTTTTATTTAACATTTACGATATTACAGAAACATTCAAACTAACTAGCCTTGTTTACCAACTGAAAAGAGATACTTTGGTTTCTACACAAAACGTCAAGTTCAAGATGGCTGTCTGAACAACTGACACACACACACACACACACTGCTGATAGTCTCTATCAGTGTTAAGATAGAACTGTAGTTGGAGGCCAAATGGACCCAGAAGGACAAAGGTCTGAGTGAGGACACATGAACACACACCTCACCCTGGCAGATAGCAGGATCCTGTGCTCTGTTTACCCAGAGTTCCTCTTCGCCCTTTGGACACCACACCTCAACTGCTGCATCAATTAGCAAATGTGTGTGTGTGTGTGTGTGTGTGTGTGTGTGTGTGTGTGTTTTATTTGTTAATACTGTTGTTCAATCTTTCTGGATTCTCACTTTATAATTTATTTGCTTGTTTAAAAAGTGTGATGCAGCAATTTTAGCACACTGTATAAATACTATGTTACATGTATTAAAAATGTTACTTCAGTAAAGTGTATGTAAGTATAGTAAAATGTAGTTAAAGTATTAAAGCAATAACGTCTCCTTATATATGATGTCATTAGATTATTATGGCCAATACAAATACTTAATATTACAGTACTGTCTCAAGTGAAGCGACTCATGTCCAAAAACTGCAGATCCTCAAACGTCCACTTGAGGCTGGCTCCAGAAGTGAGTCAGTCTCCATAAGCCCCCATACTAAAATGTCCAACTTCACAGCAGAAATAAACATGTCTACAGCCTGGTACAAAAAACTGTTTTGGTCTCTATAGCTAATTTCCCCGTTCATGACAACTGTACTGAGGCTGAATTTATATTTAACTCACCTATTCAAATTGTATTAAGGCTGAAAGTTATGCATAATTAACAGCATGACTGCTTTGATTGGCAGGTAGGTGCCATTAGAGATGGTTGATTTTTAGATTACACGGGAGGCGGAAGAGGCAGGGCTGCCAAGATGGCAGCTGTCAGCACCGCCACTCTGAGCTTCACAATGACTCTCAACATTTCTCAACACGCAGTTTGAATTAATTCATGGATTTAACCATATACAATCAATAATGTAATTAGAAAAGATTCAGAGAATCCAGAGAAATCTCTCATAAAGGGCAAGGCCCAAAAACAACATTGAATACCTGTGACCTTCGACTCCTCAGGCAGCATTACATTAAAAACCAACATGATTATAGGAAGGATATATGAGGATATTACTACATGGGCTCAGGAAAGTGTGCTGTGATCCGACAAGTCAGTATCTCAAACTGGTTTAGCATTTTATAGTTTCCTTCCTAACTTTTTTTGGAATCAGTGTTGTAAAAAAAAAAAGGTGTTTGTTTATTAAAAAACAATGATAAAAAAAACTACCACTACCATGTGCATTGAGAGTAAAAAAAGATCAGCTGTCGATGTAAAAAACATCAACACTAGTTTTATTGATTTCAGTTATTTCAACTTCAAATGTTTAGGTTTCATTTTCAGTCCTCTTCAGTAACTGCTGAATCCACAAACAGGCAAAGACGTGCATGGGTGGAGCTGAGGTGGGCTGAATGAAGCCTGATTACTGAATCCAGACAAATGTAACGCAACCCACCTGTCAACCAAAGAAGCCACCCTAACGTTAAGGCTTAATTTAATTTGAGCAGGTGAGTTATATAGAAATCCACCCTCAGTACAGTTGTCATAAACAGGGAAACTGGATATAGAAAACCATGGTTTTAACATGAAGACTATCTTACTTCTGGAACCAGTCTTAAGTGGACGTTTGAGGAAGTGCAGTTTTTGGCTTCACCTTTGGCTTCAACAGCCATGGGGGTTGCTGCTTGTTCAGAAACATGAGCTCACCTGACTTGAAATAATAGTTGAAAGAGTTTGAACGTAACAAACATGATAGAAACTTTCTGTGTCTGTCTTTATGTTCATGAAGTCATTAAAAACAAACAACAACAAAGTTAACCAAGATGACAGTTTGTCCTGTGCAATTATTAATTAAACAAGATCACTGAGTAGCTCTGGGTTCAAGAACATGACGTGTGTCAGCATGACTGAACATCTCTTGATTGAATCTGAAGTTTTATTTCACTCATTTTCTCAAGTTCAGTGAAGTCTTTAAGTTGAACCAGCTTGTGTACAGATTACATTTGAAAGTATACACGTGATAAAAATCATAAACATTTACAAAACATTTACTGTATACAGAGCCTGCCAGGTACTCCAGGTATGTTTCCCAGAGATGGAAGAAGTATTCAAAACTTTAATGTAAGTAAAAGTATCGTCAGCAAAAGTGAAAGTACTGATGTTGCTGTGAAGTGTTTTCCTATTCTGTCTGATGTTTTTGAATTCATATTCCTGTTGTATTCATCTCTATGTTGTGTTTTACTGCTGTAGATGTCTAACTGAAACCAAGAAGTAGGAGCATTTTGGTTTCTACTGGAAAGGAAGCAGATGAACAACTGTAATCTGAAAAGTAACTAGCAACTAAAGCTGTCAGACAAATGTAGTAGAAATAAAGTACAATATTTATTACATACACAAGTTAGTTACTGTACTTTACTTGAGTATTACATGTTTTTGCGACTGTATCTTGTGCTTCACTACATTTCAGAGGCAAATATTTTACTTTTTACTCCACTGCATTCATCTGAGAGCTTTAGTCTCGATTAGCTTTGCAAATGAAGATTACACACACTTGTAAGTGCTGGGCTGCTATACATTAATCAACCTATAAAACTTTAGATTGGCGACATCTAAACCAACTACAATGTTAAAACACTGTTAATGCATCAGTTATATTGATCCACCATGATAATATAACAATTTGTACTTCTATGGAGTATTTTTCCAGTTTGTACTTCAGTAAAGGATATCAATACTTCTTCCAGTAATTGCAAATAAACGTCCTGCAAGGCTGTGGCGTTTTTGTTTGGATTAATGAAACAGAAATGGGGAAACAAGCTCAGAATCTCAATGAAACTTTATAAAAGACAAAAACAGTCAGATGGATGAGGTCAGAAACAGAAACCAAACTCTGACAACTTCCAGATCATGTGTTTTTGTACATTTGTGAGGTGGGAGATGATATTTTTGGTGCCCCTGGTTCTCAAAGTAAAAGTCCCGTTCACAGTTTGATTCACTCGACAGCGTCGATTCTCCTGTTCAGTCATCATCAGAAGAAGAAGAAGAAGAAACCATTTTGGTTCTTTGATTAAGGGTCAAAGAGAGAAGAAGAAACTACAGATTGTAAAATTTATCTGAAGATTTAAGTATTGATTTTACAATCTGTGGGTCAAATTTGGATGAATTCGGTAACTATGGCAACATGTTCTGTCCATAAATGTTCCACAATAAAATTCAAGGAGGTCTGAATTCACTTCTGCTCTCTCTGACTGGCTTCTTCTTCAGCAGCCGATGCTCATGGGTATTGTAGTCTATTGCCAATTGACGAAACATGAGTTGAAATAATTAAAAACAAAAACCTACATTATTTGTCCAGGAGTGTTTCTATTGTTCAGTAACTTTGATTTAAAAAAAAAATTGTTTAACGAAATATCTGAAGGGGAAAAACACTTCCAGAACCAGCAGCTCCTCACAGTATGATCCGGATCATGTGCAATGATTGTGTATTTTATCGTCCTCCACAGGAAACTTTCTTACTGAAGCAGGATATATGTTTTTCTTTTTCTCTTTCTTTCTTTTTTTATGTCATCAAGCTAAAAGCAGACATCTGGAAACTGGATTTACCCTTAAAATCCCTCTTTTTAAGTAGCTTTTTAAAAAAACACATTTCATTTTCCACACTGTCTGACGTCTATATATATATATATATATATATATGTTGCAGAGTAAGATTCACACCCAAGACATGGCTGTATCATTCCATCAAATGGATATATTCAACATGGTCTTGTGCCTCATTTTGGGATCTTTGGGAACTTTATTTTCACCTGAGAGCTCGAGATGTGATCAAAACAGGCTGAATTTCCTGATCACAGCGAGGAACAACAAATGTACTATCGCTGCACGGTGACGTCACCCATCCACATTCTCTCAAAATTTTAACAAGCTTTTTAGCTTTAAGATGGTGGACAGAAAGTTTGACAAGAGAGCGGGATGTGACATGCAAAGTTTTTTAGTCCACATCCCTGACATCAGCGTCCAATAAAATGTCTCTTTCTCTCAGTACTCCTCTTTGATGTTCAAAGGTAGGGAGGAAGGGGACACCAGCCCGTTGCTGCCGCTGCTGCTTGTCACCATGGCGACACTGTTCCCACCGTTTCCGTGAAGTCCGCCACCACCACCTCCTCCGCCGTTGCCGTTGGTGGGAGGGGTGGGTGTGGTCGTGGAGGAAGCTGGCTGCTGGAGCTTCTTCTTGTTGATCTTGCGCTCCTTCGCCCGGCGGTTCTGGAACCAGATCTTCACCTGGAGGAGAAGAAACCATGTTTTTATTTGTATTCAGACAAATGAATCTGAATATCTGCAGGATTAAGGAAAAACATATTCACGTGTTTTAATCTATTTACTATAAATAAAGTTCATTTCACTTCAATCACAGGCTTGTTGGAGGAGCAGGAGCCCAGTTTCAGTGTCAATGCTAGTATTGCTTTGTGCTAAATGCTATAATCCATCCAATAATTGTTGAGTTATTTAAGTCTGGATTTTGAGTCATTTTACATATACAATGTATGAGCATCTTGGTGTTGGTGTACCTGTCTCTCTGACAGGCCAAGCGATGTGGCGAGCTCCGCCTTCCTCCTGATGGTGATATATTTGCTGTAGTGAAACTCTTTCTCCAGCTCCAGCCGCTGGTGGTCGGTGTAAACCACCCGGTACTTGTCTTTAGTCCGCGTTTTTC
Organism: Larimichthys crocea; assembly: GCF_000972845.2. NCBI lineage: Eukaryota > Metazoa > Chordata > Actinopteri > Sciaenidae > Larimichthys > Larimichthys crocea. The sequence goes on from NC_040032.1 coordinate 22,270,499, forward strand.
CATCTATAAAACACAGAAATATAACAGTTTACAGTGATGTCATTAGAGTATATAACATTGTGCTTGAAGACGATGAAAATGAAGGAAATCTGAATTCTAAGGTACACATTAGTGGTTCCCTACAAAAAAACACATTCCTCACGATCTCAGAGCTCATCGGCTATTGTTACGATTTAGCCTCTGGGGGAAACGGCGTTTCTTGTTTTTTCTCGTAGCCAATGGATATCTGGAAAACAGATACCCTGGCTAAGATGAAAAAGAGACATTTTTGCTAATCTGTATAAACAGATTTCTGCACGACTGAAGATAACTTTAAAAAAAACTGAATTGACGATAGCTGCTGGTGCATTTCAGCCAAAGCGTTCGCCTTTTGCTCTCCATATGGACTGTTGGAACCAAAACCTGCTCAAATATGATTGGTCAGTACTACAACCAGAACAATCAAATAATGGCCCCTCGCCTACAGATTTTGCATTATTATGCAGGTAATATTTATCTGTTCCTCTAAACTCACCATATTTCTTCAACCCTATTGAAGTTATTCTGATTATAGATCCCAAATTAACTTTTAATGCTAAATAAAGTGATCCCGTAAACCAAAACATTTCTGATATAACATTTTTTGATATATGCAAAGTGGTTCCTCCAGCTGTGAAGTGTCTAATCTGCCAGAAATACAACAGAAGAAGAAGAGGAGGAGGAAGAAGAAGTGGTTTTGCTTCATTTGTCTCTTAATGTTACTGTTGGTTGTTTATTTAGTTTACTTTTAATTAAATACTCTGAGTTCCCTCTGATGATACAGTGTATATGTTGCAGGCTTTTATTGTGGAAGGTAGAAAAAGGAAGGATCTGTGATGTTCCCTCCTGTTATTTTATAACCTCATAATTATTAAGGTCAGGCAGAAAGAATATAGTTCATGGTTATTAGGTGCTAATAGTTTCCTTTTGAACAGAACCACCCCCCTCATCGGGCCATATCAGGCCAGTCTTTTCCGATTACATGAAACATTTTTTATTCTGATTGGGCTTCAGTTTCGATTATTAACACAATATTAGAGTCACAGTTTGTAATTATAGCAACCTCTAAAATTATTTTAAAACTCACTGTGACTTCAACATGATGAATGAGTCTACTTCAACGGCACAAAATCACACCAACTGTTAGTATGTAAAAGGTGAATGAAGCGTATAGAGTGGTAGTATTTTATATTATGTGCTATAAACTGGTCACATAAAAGAAATGTGGACAGACTGATGTGTCTGTGTGTTCTCACCATGACTCCTGTATTCAAATAGACAACCTGCCTCCACTGGATTTGCATAAACTGAACCCTATCTGTTCGTTCATGGACTGTTCAGTGTTCACAAGTTACTGTTGAACCTCAACATCTGTTAAAACTGCATCACTGACCAACTGATCAATATGTAAAGTTAATTTAACATACAAGCTCTATAACTATATATATAGAGAGAGAACTGTTAGCATTTAGCACTGTGCATCACAGAGCTGCATATAGACTGGGAGTCTGGTTTTATAGCGTGTTTGAAACACATCAGAACAGAAGAAACAAGGAAGAAACACCACAAAGTGTAATTCTGACTATTTTTCACCACCTGTGCCAACCAAACCAAACTTTTGAACCAATCATCCCATCAATCAACCAACCATTCAACCAATCATCCAACCAATCAACCATTCAACAAATCATCCAACCAACCAACCAACCATTCAACCAATCAACCATTCAACAAATCATCCAACCAACCAACCAACCATTTAACCAATCATCCAACTAACCAACCATTCAATCAATCATCCAACCAACCAACCATTTAACCAATCATCCAACCAATCACCCAACTAACCAACCAACCAACCAACCATTCAACCAATCATCCAACCAATCACCCAACCAACCAACCAACCATTCAACCAACCAACCAACCAACCAACCAACCAACCAACCAACCAACCTTTTAGCCAATCACCTAACCAACCAACCAACCATTCAACCAATCATCCAACCAATCACCCAACCAACCAACCATTCAACCAATCACCCAACCAACCAACCAACCAACCAACCAACCATTTAACCAATCATCCAGCCAATCACCCAACTAACCAACCAACCAATCACTCAACCAACCATTTTACCATACAACCACCCAATCAACCAAAAATAAAGTAAAAAAAACAAAAAACAAACAAACATCATACATTATGGTAGCTCCCCTGGTGGAGCGTGCACCTTGTGTACTAAGGTTTAAGTTCTTTCCACAGCAGCCGACTCGATTCCAATCTGGAGCCCTTTGCTGCATGCCATCCCCTCTGTCTCAGCCTCTTTCCTGTCTATCTGAAGTGTCAAATAAAGGCATAAAAAGCCCCAGCCCCCCAACAAAGAGCAGCATGAAACAGAAACCTAAAGAAATACCCAATGAAGATACGATAAACTTCTTAATTAACAATAAAAACAGCAGAAACACTGACCAACACTTGGTTGTGTTCAGATTCATTAAAAAGCCTTCAGGTCTCTTTAACACGCTGTGATTCAATATTAACACTAAACACACAACAGTTAAATAAGTCTCTCTTTGTTAAACACACATACCGTCTGTCCTCTAATCGGTCACCAGGGCGAATTACAACTCAAACATTTTAGTTTGGGGGCGAACATCTGTCTGAACTGTCGACTTTCTGCTTCATTTGTCAGAAAGTAAAAACCAACAGTTTGATAAAGAGCAGAGGACATCGCTAATGAAGGATTGTAAGTCAAAGAGAGAGAGAGAGATGTTTACTCTGCACACAGAACACACACTGAAGTACAGTAACTACAAACTCATCGTTGTGATGCCTTAAAGAAATATTACTACTAATCATTACTACTGATATTATCATTATTATTTGTTTAATTTGGACAGGCTAGCAGTTTCTCCCTGCCTCCAGTCTTTTTGCTAAGCAAGCTAAGTAAACCAAATCTCCCTTCCTATCACTCGTTGATGTGATTTTTAAAGACTGCCGACTTCATCCACCCGTTTGATTGTCATCTTTTTTTTATGTCTGGCTTTTATGTTCTTCACAGCTTCATTCAGACATGACTGAACATTCACATGAGAGTGATATTGTTGTTGATTCTACACTTTTTTACCACTCTGTGATGGAGAACACTTGATTATTTTCTCCATGAATCGATTGATTGGTTTGAAAAAGTTCATGGAAAAATGAGAAATGCCATCATAATTAACCAGAATCCAAAAGAGACACCTTTACAACGCTTGTTTTGTCCAACCAACAGTCCAAACCCTCAATATTATTACAAATAGTACCTTGATTGTTTCCCTTCTCTGGTAGTTGTTAAAAAAGCGTCAGCTAAATGACTAAATGTAAATATATTCAAATGATTTAAAGGAAAAGCTGAAAATCTGGAACCACGAAAAAAACATGAAAAAATGACTTCAGGTCATCAAAAGAGTTGATCATTGATTTTCTGTCAATACATTAATTGATAAATGGACTAATGGCTTCAGCTGTACTCATTTAAACTGTTCTTTAATTTAGATCAAAATATCAGACTTTATAAACTGTTCATGTGTAAAGTAAGTAAAGCTGACAGAGTAGAAAGAACCTCAAATGTGTGCTGAAGTACAGTAAAAGTAGCTACATTCCTCCACTACATGTTTATCTACATTTATAGAAAAGGAATTAAACCAAAATGTAGAATTTAAAAAGACTTGACTTGAAGACTGCTCGTCTTTGGAAACACTGACTAAAAAATCTCTCAACAGCCACAAAAAGACCAAAATGTTCAGTGCGTTCGATTTATAATATTCATAACTATGTTTTCATTAGTGTACTGTATAATCCCCTTACAATGAGTCTTTTATATCTACAGCGGCCCTCCTCTATGTTTCTACAGTAGCCCAAAATGGTAAAACAAAAATGAAATAATTTGTTTCATACTCACTTACTCGAGTAAAGAAGTTTAATCTGTACTTTAGAGTTTTTGTTTGCACAAATATCTGTAGTTAACTGTATATAAAGTAGTTAGAAACCATGCTAAATGGAACATGCAGCAGGAATATTAATCCAAAAACTACTTGAAGTACTTTATCGAAATCAGAGTACTTCTTCCACCTGTAACTGAATCAGGTGAAATTTGAAAGCCGTCTCACACACACACACACACACACACACACACACACACACACACTTCAAAGTGGGAACTTTCTTGTAAACTCTTGTTTTCTCCGCCCTGAAACAAGCGGAGGACAAAGGCGACGCTCCGCCGCCCGGAGTCACATCCAGTGAGGGGAAACATTAACATGACAACGGCTTCACACGTTTGATCCGCGGCGGGACGACACGGTGGGAAAAAAGAGATTTCACATGAAGATCACATGCACTTTATATTTTAGAGGCCAAAGGTTTCTACTTTTATTTATTTAGTTATTTAGTTAGTTAGTTAGTTAGTTATAGATTAAATGTTTTTAATAAAACTATATTAATCATTTTAAATTATACTTCCGAAAAACAGAAATGTGACAGAACGAAAATTAAGTTTGAAAAAAGGGCATTATTAATTATTATTAATAATAATATCATCATCATCATTATTATTATTGATGAAATAAATATAAATGGGTTGTTTTAATATATTTTTATAAATATATATTGGGAATAAAATAGTCAATACACACACATTTACTAATTTATTTATTTTTATTTTATTTTATTATCGTTTTCATTATTATAAGAACAATTTATTCACTAATTTATTAATGATCGATTAATTGATAATTAAATTATCGCCTGATATCAAACTTATACAATTATAACTGTATTTTCATTTGATTTATTATGATTTATATTTAAATTGTGAGGTGTCGACATGAAGAATATATAGTAATAATAGGGGTTTGACCTGAAGGCTCAGTGTTTGATATCACATGCGGTCACATTTGAGTATCACTCCGCTGTCTGCGTCATATTAAAATATTAAACCGTCTAAATTATCTGAATTAAAGAGCAGCAGTTGTTCAATAAGAGTATAATATTGATTATTGGTCTGAGACCTGCAGGTCGTAAAGGTCGTCAGGTGGTCTTACTTGGGTTGGTGGGCGGTGCGGAGCTGCGTCTTATCCACTCGTACGGGTTCCTCCTCTGCGGGGATCCAGGCGACAGCTGCCCCGAGGATGTGTTAAGGGAGGCGGGCAGCATCGCGGGCGGCTGCCCGGCGAACTCCGGTGGGCTGAACCCCAAGGTGGGACCCACCGAGCCGGGCACGGTGGACGCCGGGGGGCCCCCAGCTGCTGCTGCCGCGGCTGCTGCCGCGTAGTGATGGGATGACCACTCATCCCGTGTGGGTGGAGGAGGGTAAGCCGGGCTCCAGCCGCCTGTGCCCGGGCCGACCTGCTGAGACGGGTGCAGGTCGTTATTGATGCCGTGATGATGGTGGTGGTAGCCGGCGAAGTCTGAGTACTGCGGCGGGGCAGGGACCGCGAAGTTCTGCGGACTGAGGCTGAGGCCCGGGTGGCGGGTCACCGGGTTCTGGTGAGGGTACATTGTTGGGTCCTTATCCAGCTGCAGGTAGCTTACGTACATCTTTCCAGGTGAGGGGACTCCCTCAGCATACGGCGGATCCAGCCTGCCTCTCTGTCCCCCCTCTCTGCCTCTCACCTGGTCTACAGGTAAAGTGAGCTTCAGAGTGTGTGCACGCTCTCTACCTGTCCACACCTCCACCTGTTCCCTCTCCCCCTCTCTCTCTCTCTCTCTCTCTCTCTCTCTCACTCTTTCTCTCTCTGTGGTTTCTCCATCAGCTGCCAGTTAAAAACTGCTGCAGTCACATGACCTGTTTTATTGCTCTTATCTCCCCCTCCTCCCTCTCTAATTCTCTTCCTCCTCCTCCACCTCCACCTGTCACCAGATGTTTTTATCCACTGAATTAAACCCTGAGAAGAAATACTAGCTGACCCCCACCCACTCATCCCCTTCCCGGCCTGCAGTGTCTCTCCGCCGGCCCCCATTTGCATGACAGTCCGCTGCTGCACTTCAAAGGCCGCCATCAAAGAGAGGAGACACGCGGACAAACGACGTGACGAGCCGAAGAAAGAAAAGCAAACATGTCGTCAGTCAGAGTGACGGCAGGTCAGACTCACTCATCCATTCATTTATTCATTAATTGTTTCATTTACTTCGCTTATCTTCACATCAAATGTGTCATTTATTCTCATAGAAAACATACATGTAATATATATGATATATAAATAAACAATACAAACAAACTATACAATAAAGCTCAATACAAGGCAACACAGTACACCTGACCAGTACGAATACTAATACTGCAGTAGTGGTATGTAGGAGTAATAATGATCCTTTTTACTATGCACTGATGAAGTAATGATATTTTAAGGTAAATAAATTGGGACTATTGTTGTTGATTCTACACTTTTTTACCACTCTCTGATGGAAAACACCTGATTATTTTCTCCATGAATCGATTGGTTGGTTTGAAAAAGTTCATGGAAAAATGAGAAATGTCATCATAATTAACCAGAATCCAAAAGAGACACCTTTACAACCAGCAGTCCAAACCCTCAACATTATTACAAATAGTACCTTGATTGTTTCCCTTCTCTGTAAGTGGTAAAAAGCGTCAGCTAAATGACTAAGTGTAAATATATTCAAATGATTCAGAGGAAAAGCTGAAAATCTGGAACCACCAACTTTTTTGACGTGAAAAATTACTTCAGGTCATCAAAAGATGATCAGCTGTACTCATTTTAATTTAGATCAAAATATCAGACTTTATAAACTGTTCATGTGTAAAGTAAGTAAAGCTGTCAGAGTAGAAAGAACCTCAAATGTGTACTGAAGTACAGTAAAAGTAGCTACATTCCTCCACTACATGTTTATCTACATTTATAGAAAAGGAATAAAACCAAAATGTAGAATTTAAAAAGACTTGACTTGAAGACTGCTCGTCTTTGGAAACACTGACTAAAAAATCTCTCAACAGCCACAAAAAGACCAAAAATGTTCAGTGTGTCCAATTTATAATATTCATAACTATGTTTTCATTAGTGTACTGTATGAACCACTTACAATGAGTCTTTTATATCTACAGCGGACCTCTTCTCTTTCTACAGTAGCCCAAAATGGTAAAACAAAAATTAAATAATTTGTTTCATACTCAAGTAAAGAAGTTTAATCTGTACTTTAGAGTCTTTGTTTGCACAAATATCAGTTAACTGTATAAAAACAGTTAGAAAGCATGCTAAATGGAACATACAGCAGGAATATTAATCCAAAAACTACTTTGAGACATAAAAATAAAATAAAAACTTTTCATATGAAAAAAATATATACTGCATATAACATTTGTTTATAAGAAGTTTATGTAATAAAATGTTTTCAATCTGACAAAAAACAACAACAATTATAATAATGATAATAATAATAATATAATTTATCATATCATGTCTAAATCATTATTTATATTTCTAGATATATTTTATTTTATTAATATTTAATGGACTTAGAATTTTAGGAGTAACTTTTTAAACATATAACCATGGACATATTTTTCAAGTATATATAGTATATATACAAGTAAAAATGTAAATAGAGGTTTTATAGAAATAAGACATACAGAACTACAAATAAAGATAAAACAAACTGAACTTAAACTTAAAATCAAAATAAAGCAAACAAGAGAGAAGATGATGAGGTCTCAGTGGACAACAAACAAGGAAGGACATACAACACATGTGTATCTTACACCCGTACATATATAAGCATGCGAGTGGTACAAAACAGAAACTGAAAAATCTAATCTAAATAAAACAACATTGAAAGAACAGCAACAGAGTAACTTTTAACATACTTTAATATCTATTAAAGACTAAAGATCACATCCATAATCCTCTCGAAAAGTTTTCAAGGTACAGAAACCAAGGATCCTGAATGTCCATGGTTGTGTTTCTAAAGTTACTCCCTCTAAAAATTCTAATAGTTGGATCTATAATTTATAATTTATAATTTACATATTTATAAAACAAAACTTCTTTGTTACACGTTAAAACAGTCAATAGGAAATAGAGGTTGTTTGTTATTTTTAGTCTGAAACAAAAAGTATAAAACATGTATTTTCACTTCACATGAAAATGTTTTACTTTACATGTTTAGGTCTTCTTCACATCTCAGAGTTTATAACTGTATCGTCCCTCATTAAATAAATCAGTTATAATAAATGAAGTCATTGACAAGTACAGTGTTGTCACTGTGTAGTACGGCTGCTTTTACTTGAAATGACTTTACATGATCACACAACTGTTTTATAATTTGATGATTTGATTTTATATATTTTGTGTTTTCATAAAGTTTTACAAGCTGAGGGACAAAACATCCACCTGAACACAAGGTGAAAGTTAAAATTTTAAGTCTTTCTTCTCATGTGATCAATTTATTGACATTAAATTCACTGTTTGTTTGTTTTCACTGTTAAACTTTTAAATACAGATGGAATCAATCAATTCAACTAAAATAAAACATGAAATGCAAACAGAATTCAGTAATAAAATGCAAAAAATAACTCTTTGCTCTGTTAATATTAGTTCATATTTATGTATTCATAGTATGATTTTATTTTTTATTCACAGCAAACCATCCATTTTCCTGCTGCTTCTTCCTCTTCATCAAAATTAGATTATTATTGTTATAATATAACTGCATGACTATTAATACTACTACTATATGAAATATGTTGTTTTCTGTTTTTAATGTGTTGTTGGTACAAATGTGTTATTTAATAAAAACAATCATAACATTGATTGATAAATTGTTGGTTTGTTTGTTTTTTTACAAACACATCATGTCAAACTAAAATAAAAATAAAAAATAAAAAATCTGTTGACAGAAACAAATCAAACAAACAAACAAATCAATTACAAAAAGCACACACACACACACACACACACACGCAGGGAGCAGGAGGTCACCTGGAGGTGAACTGAAAGTAAAAGTACTAATACATACTATGAAAATACTACACCAGTAAAATACCTGCATGTCGTATTATGATAATCTATGTATTATTTTAGTATTGATGTCGCAGTAAGTGTTTTTATCCTACCTGATGTTTTTGGATTAATGCTCCTGCTGCTTTCATTTGTGTGTATTTCACTGCTGTAGATGTTGAAGGTTGAGCTCATTTTAATGACTTTATATACTGTTGGCTAGTTTGATCTACAACAATGCATCACGGTCTATAATCATATATATATCCTGTGAATATTACGTCTGTTTTTCATGTAAATAGTGTCACTATATATATGTTTACCTGTCGACCTCCTTGTTTTCAGCCGTATTTATGTCTACATCGAAGAGCAAAGTGAAGCTAAGTCAAACTTTTTCAAGCCTTTTATTTCATGAAGCTCTCACGAATGACTGAAAGTCACTTCCAGATTTCGCCCATTCAGGCGTCACTCCCCATCAGCATCTCAACACCTCCTCTTCCTGGAGGTCTAAAACTCCTGTGGTACAAACACAAACACTCCCACGGTGCTCTGAGCTCACAGCCCAGCTAACAAACTGAGCTAACAGCAGCTACAGACGGCAGCAGTTTCATATTTACACTGAATCTGGCGCTGCAGCAAATCGTTGCTGGGTTTTTTGGCAGCGATGAACATAACCGCTGTGAAGCAATCGGGCAATAACTTTTTATTTCTCTGATTAACCAGCTTTATTGATGTATGTGCTCGCTCTCTCTCATTCACTGTGTCCGTCGACCAATGGTCTGTCTCTTTCTCTCTCTCAAACCATTGCAGACAAACCAACTTAAACTTCTTTGTGTCGCTATTTTGAGTCAGACTCAGATTTAGAAGCTGGGTACATGAAATAAACAAAGCCAGAACACAACAGGTAGAGTTGTATTTTCACCACAGTGCCGAATTCCTGTCTTTAGTGTCCACGAGGAAACTCTGAAAATCATAGAGAGTTGAGGCAGAGCAGTCAGAGGACCTCAGCGGGAAAACCAGAAAACATTTTCTCCATAAAATCTGAAATAATTGGTGGTGTGTGTAAAGCATTACGTAGCCCACAGTGTGACATTCACACATTCACATGCACTATAAAACATGTCTGTAGATTTTACAGTGAAAAACCGCTAATTGACAGTAAAATATGCCATGAAGTATGAGTGTGTTTTACCCTGTACAGTAAACCGTGTGTCATATTAACAAACCATGTTAAGAGAATTTATACAGACTAAAGTTGTATTTCTTATTAGAGATGGTACAGTAAAACACTGTAATGCCATACTTTACAGTCTTTTATTGTAATGGTTTTTTCACTGTAAAATCTAGAGACATTTTTTTTAAATATGGAATAAAACGCCAACCTTAAACTTGAAATAGTATTACCAGTATTTTAAGGTGACATTCTGGCAACCACAACTTTTTACTGTAAAAACAAGTTTGTTTTCTCTCTTTGCAGTGTGATTACAAGTCAGTGTAGCATGAGCATGATTTAAAATCTGTTATTTTATGGTAGAACAGGAGCATCAGTTTGGATGGATGGAAGAGCATCAAGTGTCTCCAGAGAAAACTGAATCTTTTACACCTGTACCTGCACACGTAGCATTACACAGACGTTCTTCATGTTCTCCACCTTCACATGTTAGAACACAGCGGCTGCTGTTTGACATGCTGTGAGTCAACAGTTTTATCATTTACATTTAAATAAAGTCTTTTGTAAGCATTAGTCATCTGGAGAGATGAGGCAGCGGCTTCTCTTCTAATGGCCTTGTTTGCTTGAGTCAGTGATACGACTCGAAACAAACCGTCTTTTATGACCTCCGAGAAGTTTCCTTATCAGCTCTGCTCACAATTAACCTCTTCATTTCCATTTAATTTAATTAATTCATCTGTATTAAACACTCTTAACTATTCCTGGATCTGTTCTTATGAAATGTGCCACAAACAAAGTCAAGTTTTTGCAGTTTTCACTTCATTCGTTTTCATCTCATTTCTTATTCATAAAAATGTGGAGAAAATTTTTAAGAAAATATTTTAATGGCTGTTTATGGTAGTATTTTCTGATTTATGGAGTGACAAAAAGAGATATTCAAAATTCCCTCTATAAAAACCTTTGACTTTAACATGTGAACAAAATTAAACCAAATTTTTGTACCCAACATTATTTAGCATCTTTGAATAGAAAATTTCAGAAAATTGTGATAGCTACATGACAACGTTACAGTATTTTGACAACATGAAGCTGACAATATTACAGTACTACATGAAGTCTGAGTGAGTACCTGTGTATTTTTAGTGGGATTTTGAATGCAGTAATTATTATTGACCTTGTAGTATTGGTACTTTTATTTAAATAAAGGATCTTATTCCAGCACTGAATGATTATTGTTTACAATGTTCATTGTTCATGTACAAATACAAGAAGTACAAAAGTCGAAACATGTTGAACATGTTTTCCTGTAGCGCCCCCTGCAGGCCGTGTGCTTTTAATGCTCACAGGGGACAATTTACTGATTCAATCCTTTAAATACATTTTACTGATTATAATTTTACTTCAGTAACATGTTCAATACTTGTATCATAATATATACTATAAAATTGTACAGCGTGGTGCTGGTACTTTTACTTTTTAACTACACAAAGCTGGCAATACTACGGTACTTTTACTACTTGAAACTAACGATATTACAGTTATTTTACTGCTTGTGGTTGACAATACTACTAACACATGACAATAATAGATGGATAGAGGATACAAAGTGTACTATCATGTTTGCATGTCTACCTACTGGTGCTGGTTATTGTACACTCTTTGTGATAAATGTGACACAGACACACAGCACGGAAAATAAAGTTTAAACAAAAGTCATTAAATATTCCAAAACTAAAATGTATCATCTAATAAATAATATTTTTTTGTACCACTTGTGTGCTTATATATGTACGGATGTAAAGTACACATGTATTGTACACCCTTCCTTGTTTGTTGTCCACTGAGACTTCATCGTCTTCTCTCTTTATAGGTTTGCTTTATTTTGATTTTAAGTTTAAGTTTGTTTTATCTTTATTTGCAGTTCTATATCTTTTTTCTATAAAACTTATATTTACACTTTTACTTTTATATATACAATATATACTGCATATCTTGAAAAAATATGTGCATGTGTTTCTAAAGTTACTAATTTTACTTCAGCAACATGTTCAATACTTACTACACAAAGCTGACAATACTACAATACTTTTACTACTTGAAACTGACAATATTACAGTTATTTTACTGCTTGTGGTTGAGATAGATAGATAGATAGATAGATAGATAGATAGATAGATAGATAGATAGATAGATAGATAGATAGATAGATAGATTACTTTATTAATCCTCAAAGAGGAATTAGGTCGCCATCTGGTATATTTTATTTCAATAAAATACAGTAGGATAAAAATACTGAGGTAGTGTTATGGTTAGTAACAGTATATAGTAATGATAACAGTATGTTTTACTACTTGAAACTGACGATATTACAGTTATTTTACTGCTTGTGGTTGACAGTACTACTAACACATGACAATAATAGATAGATAGATAATATCAACAACAACAATAATAGACAATACTACAGAGCTTTTACACCATGAAGCTGACAACCTTATAGTGTGTGTACTACTTGAAGCTGATAGTACTACAGTACTTTCATGTTACTGTAGTACTCCTTCCATTGTTTTCATTGTGGGTGTTTCGATCGCGTCTGTCTGTAATCTCGCGAGAGTTCCCGCCTCTGCTCGGCGTGTGAAGACGCTCCAGCTGAGGGAGGGACAGAAAAATCAAAATGTCTGCTCCGAAAACCATCCCTAAAGACGCTCAGGTAACGCTCTGAAAAACGGCGATTATCACAGCGAACGTGTCGCGGAAGCTGCGGTTTGAGGTGTGATGTTTAAATCTCGTCGTTGACGCGAACAAAGCGACGAGTTTGTGCTGTTTTTTTTATTTTCTACGTGGAGGTGCTAACGGCGGCTAGCCTGTGAGCTAACGTTGGCGCCGTTCACCACAGTGGACAGCGGCTAGCCTGTTAGCCTGTTAGCAGCTGCTCACACACTGTGTCCTGATATTTGTCGAGTTTATTATTTATTGCTGACACTAATGGGCATGTTGGCGAGCTTCACCCGACTCTATGGCACTGAAACACCGTGAAAACATTGAGACAGGTGCCTCAGATCAGCACAGATAAACAGTGTTGCTGCACAGGTGTGTCACCTCCTCTTTAAATTAGATTAAATATACTTTATTCATCCCAACACGGGGAAATGTACTCGTTACAGCAGCAGAGGAAAGTGTAGCATACACTACAGAATTAGAAAAAAAGTAGAGAAGGCAAAAAAAACCCAAAACACAACAGACAGAAATATCAATAACCTGCAGAATAAACACGAAAAACAACAGGTGTAAGTTTGATAGTTTTGCACAGGAAAATACATTTTTAAAATCATGAGAAGGGTGACAAATAATACACACTACAACCTGGATGGATTAAACACAAAAAAAACAATATTAAATTTAGTTTTATTCATAAAAATCGACATCTCATGAGCAGAAAAACAGATTTTCTCCTTTGATAATGAAAGTCATCATTAGGCGTAGTTTTGTTACCTGCTTGAGTTTTCGTCTCATCTGAAGATTGATTAAATTAAAAATAAACAGTGATGATAGCTGATTTTAATCCGAGGAGGTGAATGAAAAAGTGCCTCAGCCTTCAAAAAACTGTCTATCTATCTATACCCTTGTATCTTACACTCGTACATATATAAGCATGCAAGTAGTACAAAACAGAAACTGAAAAATCTAATTTAAATAAAACTAAACTGAAAGAACAGCAACAGAGTTACTTTTAACATACTTTAATATCTATTAAAGACTAAAGATCAAGGTACAGAAACCAAGGATCTTAAAAATCTCAAAAATCCTGATAGTTTGATCTATAATTTATAATTAATAACACATTTATGAAACAAAACGTCTTTGTTACACGTTAAAACAGTCGATACGAAATAGAGGTTGTTTATTATTTTTAGTCTGAAACAAAAAAGTACAAAACATCTCAAAAAACAAGGACAGGGGACGTCACAGAGACTACGTCCAGGTTTTAGACGCCACCTCCTCCTGTCAGTCAGTCGATCAATAAGAAATGTATTTTAAGATTTAAACATATGGAAAACAGTATTCATTAGTGTTTCGTTGTCTTAAAATGAGCTCTTTGTATCTACAGTGAGAGCGACCACCGTTTTTCTACAGTAGTCCAGAAGGGACAAACCAAACACTGATCTAGATTTGAACTCTTGCTTTTTATATGAGTTTTTCTAACATGTTTCGAAGGAGAGGGGTGACACGTGGGATCAATTTGGTTGCAATCTGCAACTGCTAGGTGCCACTAAATCCTACACACTGGACCTTTAATTTTTTTTTTAAAAACCAACTGATCGATTTAATGATGGACACATTAATCAGCTGTTTTCATTATGGATTTTTCTGATTAAAGGTTTTTGTCTTTGCTGCAGGTGATGATCCAGATCCTGAAGGACATGGGGATCACAGAGTACGAGCCCCGAGTCATCAACCAGATGTTGGAGTTCACCTACAGTGAGTTCAGAGCAGATGAGCGCTACAGGAGCCTGAAATGGACATGAAGCTTGAAGGCAGTTTGCGTGTGTTGTTAAAGGTTCAGGTTTAGACCTGGACTGGTCCCACATAGTTTTTAATAGTGGCCTGAACAAGATCGAGAGATGGATGTACATTTTACGCTCTGTGTTTGAGCTGAACGTGAACTATCTTTTGTTTGATTCTCAGCTACAAACACCGCCATGTCGTGTGTAGTTGGCCGTAAAGTGTTACGTATTTCTCGCCAATCATGAAATAAAATCTAATAATCTGTGTGTATGAACAAAACATCAAATAACTCGGCTGTTTCCTTTCACAGGATATGTGACGACTATCATTGAGGATGCCAAAATCTACGCCACACACGCCAAGAAGTCCACGGTGGACGCTGACGACATCAAACTCGCCATCCAGTGTCGCATGGACCAGTCGTTCACCTCTCCGCCGCCACGAGATGTAAGCCACCACCGTCCTCGTGTGGCTGTTTTTAATGATTTTAATGAGTTTTAATGATCACGTGATTATCGGTTTTTAAATCTGCTCTGTGTTCAGTTCTTGTTGGAGGTGGCGAGGCAGAAGAACCAGACTCCTCTCCCGCTGATCAAACCGTACACAGGACCCCGTCTTCCTCCAGACCGCTACTGTCTGACAGCGCCCAACTACAGACTGAAGTCGGTCCAGAAGAAGGTAAAACTCAGACATGACGATCTGTGTTTCCTTTGAGTCTCGTAGCAGCTTTCTGAGGTGTGTTTGTTTCTTCAGGTGTCCACATCCGCTGGCAGGATAACGGTGCCTCGCCTCAGCGTCGGCGCCGTCTCCAGCAGACCGAGCACGCCGACCCTCGGTAAGTCTCAGGTCATGTGTCAAATGAATTCTGGGAAATGTAGGCACACACACAAACAGGTGGTTTAAAAAAAAAAAAGGACCGAAAGAGGTAGAATACACAAGTTAATTACCGACATTTGATCAGCAGCTGTTTTGATCTTTATTTTCATTAAGACAAGACAAACTTCGAAGTTTCCAAAGTACCGGTCTCAACAGATTTTTTTTTTTTTTTAGGAATTCAGGGGTCTTTCGGGGTCCTTAGTTTAGTTAGTTAGACATTGTTTGTGAACCCCATTATGCAGAAATATTCAACTCCACGCATTTAGCCTCATGTTGTGTTTTGTGTTGTCCACAGGAACTCCGTCGGTCCAGTCCGTCACCACTAAAGTCGGAACTCCGGTGTCTCTGACAGGTCAGAGGTTCACTGTGCAGATCCCACCACCTTCTCAGACCACCACCACCAAAACCAGTAAGAGCCTGTTACCATAAACCTGTTTAATATCAGAATACATTCAACGTGTCTAAAATCTAAAATCAGAAACGAAAACATCTAAAGTCATAAAAAGAGCAAAGTGAACTATTTGTTATACTTTTATGTGGCTTTGCTTAAAACTGTTTTTGAACATGAAATTATAAATATTTACTGCAGGTCCTTCCTGTTGAAGAAAGTATTTATTTAAACAAGTCAACACAAACCATTAAAACAGCAGATAAATAGAATTTTAAATAATCATATCTCTGTAGTAGCATTCACATTTTTAATATTAGATCATGTTTGAATTTATAATGCTTTAAATTGATCTATTAATTAATATTTAATACTTTACCTGCATCACACATTCTGACCACTAGAGTGCGTTCAACATCAGTAAAGAAGAAGTACTGCGTTCTTGGTAGCGTAGTAACTCTAGTAGCAGCTCTACCTACAGCAGTGACTTCTAGCATAATGTTGTAATCTAAAATATAGTATCTGTACTTAAGTTGTGTATTAATACACACAGAAATTGACTGTGTGTTACTGCTGTCTCTATAAAGTTAAGTAAAAGTTAGCCAAGACTTTTGTTCAGGATCTGGACAGTGTTGTTGGACCATCATGATCTGCTTCTGGCCTAACCCTCGTTACCTTTTTCGTCCTGACAGCCACACCGTCCACGCCTGCCGTCTCCAATGTCCTCATCAACCCGTCTCTTATCGGCTCCAAGAACATCCTCATCACTACCAACATGGTGTCGCAGAACACTGGCGGAGACTCGCTGAAGAGGAAGCACGAAGACGAAGACGACTACGATGCTTTATGACGACGGTCTTTTTAATATAAACCCGACACCGGGGCCTGGTCCAGGTCGTGGTCTTGTTACGAACTCATACTGTTTTCTAGAATGTTTGTTTAACCAGAGAAGTAGACGACACTCACCCTCCTTCTTCACCTGCAGTCGACCAGTTCAGCCAGTCTGCTGACAGGAAGTAGAACGTGCTCTGATGTCCCACTGATTCACAATAAACTGTTTTCAAAATAAAACATGAGCTGTGTTTTTCTTCTGTTATCAAACTATTTAAAGGACTAATGAGTGAAACATGGCTATATAAACACCTAATTTTCTTTGTTATGTCCTGTCTAGCTCTAAAAGTATTAAGTATAATCAGGAAAATGTGCTTTACTGGAGACACATTCAGTGTCTGATTATTAAAGTTAATTATTTTTCAACATGAAAATATAAAGTAATCTTTAAAAAAACAAATGATATCCCATCAAAAAGCTAAAAATACAAATGCATGGCCGATGTCTTTGTCTACATATGGTGCCTGGCTTAACTTGATCTATCTCCTCTACAGTGTTTGATATAAAGTCCACTAACTTAATGCTACTCTCCTCATAGGGTGTCAAATCACTGTAACACTGTTTAAGGACTGAAACAGTGCCTATTAGATTAGATTAATTTGAGCACACATGGAGGTTTGCAGGCGTATTTCCTTCCCTTCGTCCTCTTCTGACCATAGTTGAAGTCATGCCAACTCTTATCCAATCAAATTACTTGATTGGAATTAGCTATTGTATAATATAATAATATTATATATAGAGACGAGGAGAGAGAGAGAGAGAAAGAGCTGCAATAATTATGACTAAATTAATCTGCCAGATGTACTTCTGTATAGAGCTGCTCGTTGATGTACTGCGAGTTGGTTTTGACTTTTGGCCTGTCTGGTCACAAATGTTCTCGTATTCCAGCTAAACTGTAACTAAAATGTGAAAACATTAGAGGAGTGAAATAACGAACCTATCGCCTATTTTACTGATTTACAAAGTGAACATCATGCTGTGTCTGTGTGGAAGACTTGAAACTAGAGATTGAGACCATAAACCCATGAGGAAACTATTTATCGAGGGAATAAATTTAAGTGAGAACAACAATGCAGGTTTAAGACAGAAGCTCTGACTATTACAACATGTATGTTGCCATAAAAATTAAAAAATTTAACTTCTTTCCAACTCATTTTTGGTTCCTATTTATAAAAGAGACTAAAACAAATGTTGGCAACAATAATATTATTTTGCTTTTACATATTTGAGGAATCATTTTCATACAGGCACTGGCAAGTTTCCTCTTTGATCAGACATGTTGTCTAACTTTGAGTTTTGTTTATATGTAATGTAAGTTATATCATACATAGTCAGAATGTAACATTTTAAAACAATTTATTTACATAATAAACAAATACTTATGTGCACTCAGATGTCAAATATGATCTGAAAAAAAATCTACAGACAAGTCTGGAAATTAGAAATGTAAACCGTGGTGGGACCCTGAACGTCTAAAACCAAATCTGATTGTTAAATATTTTAGCTCCGACTTCAGTTAAACATTTCAGATTACAGAAACAAAAACATTGTAACATATCGTGAAATTAATCACCAGACAGCAGCAGGAATCTGTTAGTTCATTTTGCCTTTAATAATAAAAAGAAAACTAAAATAAAAATCTCAAAATAAAAAATACATGGCAAAACAATAGACTCTTAAATGATTATGAGAATAATCATGGTCGCAATGATGATACAGTAGAAGTAATAATAATAATAGTCACAATAATAATAATAATAATAATAATAATAATAATAATAATAATAATCAGAAGCATAATAATCATAATTCTATCTTTTCTGGTGTTCGTCCCACCAGCAGAAATCACTTCCTGTTTTTATAGACATTATGGTAAGCATCGCACAGGCCGGGGCGTGGCACTTGTCAAAATATTTTCACACTTAGCAAAGTTACCCCACATATGCACGACAAAATAAGGACAGAATCACAGCTCGTACGATTCACAGCACTGCTTTAAAAAATAAAATAAAAAATAAAATAAAACCAAAAAAATAAAAACATGCTCCGTTTCTTTCTCTTCTTCTTTTTCTCTTCTTGGTGACTGTCGCAGCTTCGATGACTGAGTGAGTGAAGGAGGAAGGGAGGGACGTTTGCCAGTTTTTTGAGATTAAAAAACAAAAAAAACTTTTGAAAAAATGGCCAAGCGTCAAAACAACAACAAAAAAAGATCAACATTCTTCTTCATCTTCTCCTGAAATAAGCCAAAAACAACCAAACGTCTGCAGTTCTGTGGGTTTGTTTTGTCCAATGAAAGTGCAGTGCTCTTCTTGTGTCATGTGAAATGTTGATCTGTGCAGCTTTTATTTTGGAGGGGGTGGGATTAAAACACAAAACTCATCAAGAGACAAATTAGACGGCGACTAAACGAATGTTTAAAAGCCCCGAAACTTTGAGCCGCCTGTTTTTTTTTTTTGCTTTGTTTTTTTTTCTTCGTTGTTTTTTAAGAAACGAGCTGCTGAAGTCCTTCATCACGTCTGAGTTTGAATGGTTTGTAAGATGTCTGAGGAAAAGAGGAGGGAAACACTGCTGCTGTTTGCTTCATTTGAACCATCTCTGTTTTTTTTATGGCACTTTTACCATCTTAAAAGATAAAACCAGAAGATTACAGCCGACGTATCCGAGTTAAACTATCAGGATGAAACGTCTGAAGTGTTTGATAAAAAGCAGCAACGCTAATATATTTAAGGTACACATAATAAGGTACAATAATTTGAGGCAAAACGTGAATAATAGATAAAAATTTTCAAAAATTCACATTTTTACAAGCAAAGGTTTTATTACGACAGTTTAGTTGTAATTTTACAAGACAAATTGGACAAAAAAAAAAAAAAAGGTTGATTTGTTCCTTCAGACACTTCATGGACTTCTTCACTTGTCATGGAGATGGTTAGTCACATTTTCCCCAATTTCATGCTTATGAAAACTTCTCTGCCTGATAGGCATGATTCAGGATGGAAAAAAACAGTGCTAACACAGAGTTAAGGATGAATTTGAGGAGGGGAAAAAATATTAATTAGGACAAAATAATCTTTAAATATTTAGATTTAAATTCAGACTGTTAACTGTGAAACTGCAGGTTTTATTTTTATTTTAATAGTTTTTAAACTGACTTCATCTGACTATGAACATAACACTGGACGTCATATTTGGCATTATTCCCCTTTCTTGTCGACTTACAGGAGGTTCCTTCAAGTCACAAAAGGAACAAAAAAAGTCATCTTGCATCTTAAATTCTGTTTTAGCCACAATAAAAATAATAATTATAATACTAAAAAAGGGTCCGGCTTTTAAATTATGCTGTTGGCAACAGTGAGGTGTCGAAGGCACAATGCAAACTTAAAATAAACTTTTTTCATATATATATTTTTATGAATCAAGATGAGAACACACAAACAAACAAACAAACAGCAGTGTTTCCCTTCAACAAGCCGACGATGGAGGAGTCGAGTCACAGCTGACTGAACAGAAACCAGATCGAAGGTCTGCAGAGCGACTCAACGTCCATACAAAAACGATTCCAGCGTGATCGGAGTTTGTGCTCGTGTTTTAAAAGAACAGGACATGACGTCACAGAACGCTTGCAGCTGGTTGGAACAAAAACATTACAGTCTGATCCTTCAGGTCTGAACAGAATAAGACAAAACATCCGGACGTCGCTATCGGCGACTGATTGACTTCCCTGACTGAAAAACAGCTAAACGAGCCGGAGAGGAATCAACACGTTCAAACCCAAAAGTCTGGAGGTATTCTACATTCTTATTGTCCAAAGCGTGATAGTTTATACAGCAAGAAGGTTCATGTGAACAAAATATGTCTACTTCATAGATTATTGACCAACTTTAGACCACAAAAGGATTGAAGTCTGCAGTCAAAGATGTTTTTAAAATGAATCTTCAGTGGGAACCAGCTGGTAAAAATCTGACTTTATTCTAGAAAAACTTCAAGTTTTTGAAATCATACACAGTATAAGGAATGGATGACATATCCATGACGTCACCCACAGGTTTCTGAAGAGCCTCTTTGAAGCTCAGTGTGGTGGCTGGTCGCCTTCAGCTAATCTAAAAAGAATCAATAAAGACGTGGATCATCAGCAGACCTGAGGCAGGCCGAATGATGCCTCGGTGCTCTAACAAGCCACCCACCTGTCAAACAAAGCAGCCAGGCTGTTAATTAATGAACAGTGATTCCCTCAATGTTTATTTCTGCTGTGAAGTTGGACATTTTAACATGTTGGGGTTACGGACACCGACTTGCTCTGTAGCCAGCCTCAAGTGGACGTTTGAGGAACTGCACACTTCTAAGTTGGCTTCACTTTACATCCACGGATGTTGCCACGTGGCCTGTAGACTCTCATTCAAGTCAACAAATGAACTACGTCTTTCCTTTTGAGCGACGTTTGCTGAACATTTTACTCTGAGCTGTTTGTTTGTTTTTTTTGGAACAAAAAGATAAAATAACACCAGACTTATTTCACATACGAAACAAAAAGATAAAATAACACCAGACTTATTTCACATACGATATATATATGCAGTCTTTAGATTGATGGACCCTCTTAAACCGAATTAATGTTTAACGACAGAAACAAAAACTTCACAAGGTGTTTTAAAGAAAACGACTCCGCTGACGCTGGAATGGTTCTTAAAAACAAACCGAACGTTTTACAAAATGGACGAGAGAGAGCGGGAAAGAGAGGATGCTGGTGAAATCGAACTTCAGTCGCCTGTGTGTGTGTGTCTGTGTGTGTGTCCTCCCCTTGCAGCCATGATGTAAAAAGCGTCGACAGTAGTTGAAGAAAGACGGCGATCACCACTCAACACTTGACAGCTTTTTTTCTATTTTTTCAAATATATATTCTGTTTGTACAAGACGGTGATCGTCGCCGAGGAAACGGTCAACATTCAACAAAGATTTCAAAGTAAAAGAGGATGAACGCTGCTGCTTCCTACATCTTTAACCGCGCCCACACCGTCACGATCTGTCCTGCAGCTGCTCGACATTTAGAGTTTTTCAACCTTCAAAAAAAAAAAAAAAAAAAAGAGAGGAAAAGAAACGGAGAAGACAGATGGGAAAGACAGCGGCGAAAAATGGCGGCAGCGTGACGAATGGCTGAAGCAAGAGAGGAAGAACACCACCGATGCCCCCTGCGAGGCCTCCATCCAAACATGCCCTCATCCATCCCCTCCACCGGGGAATGTAATGTGAAGAGTGTGTGTGAGTGTGTGTGTGTGTGTGTGTGTGTGTGGTGGTTTCGAAGCGAGCATATGAAGGGGTTGGCGAGCTCCTAGCAGTCCTCGTCCTTGTCGTCCACAACGCCTTTAAGCCGCAGGCGGGCGAAGTCCTCGAACACGAAGTCGTCGTCCTGGGAGATGCTGCTGAGAGGACGGAGAGAGGCAAAGAGTGTTAACTCATCGTAAACAAGCGGAAACTTCATGTTTCTGTACGAGAAAACCTCGCAGATGGGATATTTTTGTTTGTCATTTACTGATAAACGATAAAAAGTTGATGACTCATCCTGCACTGGAAGTTTACAGAGACTTCAAGTTTCCTGATGGACAGATAGCTTCAGCCTAACAACTTACTAAAGTAGCCAACAACTCATTGACTGCTGCTAACTGAATCTACCGTTAGCCAGCAATAGAACCGGGCTCAACAGCTGGACTGGACCAGAGGCTGGCAGGATGAGTTTTCCGGTCTGGAATTTTTTCCACAGTTTCCGAAAAACATGTAAAACTCACTGTTTGCAATGCATGCACTTTAAGTGCTGCACAAGGCTGGAATCAGATCAGAGCATCCCTAATGAAAATCTCTCCCCATCTGCACTCTGCTTCCTTTTTCATAGGGAAACAATCTAATACTATTGTCAAACGTCACAGTTCAACAGAAGACACTGAGTCGAGAGTCTGTCAGTCTTCAAACGTCTCTGATGACAGAACCCTTGGAAGGATAAACCACCCAGAGTCACACCAGATTCTGGTCTATTCTGAAGACATTTTTTGGAGATTAAAAAGTAGATTTATATTTACTCTCGGCGCAGGACGAGAGGAAGTTGGACCCCAAGCAACCAACCAAAAAACACCAATTTAAATTTGTAATTGTATGTGTAGTTAAGACGTGTTTTAAACCAGGTAAGCTACTTGTCTGAAGGACATTTTAAGATTTTAAGACAGTTGTTGAGACATCCCGAGCTGAAACAAAGTAAATCCAGTTAATATCAAACCCAGTGGACTTTAAATCAGATCCAAACGGATTCAGGTTTCAACATAAATGTTTCTGTTTGTGGGACAATATGTGAAATATAACAACAATAATATGTCTTTAAATATAAACAGAAGATCTGATACTCACTTTGTGTCGAATTCTATCAAATTGGTGTCGATGGGGGGGTCCATCTCTGGCACAGCTGTAACACACACACACACACACACACACACATTAGCATGTCACACCGTTTCCAAGGTAACCACTTCTTGTCTCCATGGAAACTCCAAGAACAGGGGCGAGGATGGAGAAGTCCAGAGAGCTCCAGATGTTTTATTTACTTAATCATATAAAGACGAAGTGCTTTTTGATTGGCTGAATGATTCCTTAAAAATGAGGTGTGGTGGGGGGAGGTCACCTGACTGTGGGCGGGACACTGGCGGCTCCACAGGTTTAGGATGCATTAAGATGAAGGGCAACTCCACCGACACGTCTCTGAAAAACAAACAAGCACGCCATCAGCCGTGTACTCGCACTGTTATTGTGAAAATGTATGTTTAATTAAATTAATTAAATCAATTAAAACTGGAGCCAATTGGAAAACGACTAAAATCAAATATACAGAAAAACAATGGTAATAGACTGCAATCCAGTGATTTCTGTATGTATCAACAGGTTTCAAACCAATTTGAACCACAAAACCAGTTCAAACTGGTTTATATCTGATTTAAACCAACCTTAAACCAGTTTAAACCACTTTAATCCGGTTCACCCCTAATTTAAAGCATCACAACAGTTGTTAAGACACATTTTAAACCCATTTTAATCTGGGTTAAAAGGACTAGGAAGTAATGTGTCTGTTGTTACATATTTTAAACTAATTTAAACCCACTTCAGTCCAGTTAAAATATGTATTAACCAGGTAATCTACCTGAACCCATTTTAAACTAGTTTAAACCCACGTTTACCCGGTTTACCTGTAATTTTCTTCTCATCTAAGCAATAAATCTACATTTCAACAAGTTAATCTTGGTCTAAATCTATTTAAAACATCTTAAACCAGCTATTTCAAACCAGTTAATCTCTGGTTTAAACTGGTTTTAAAGCACTGAGCTGTGGTCGGTGACACACCCAGAAAAGCAGATTTGTGTTTTTATGTTTCATGTGTGCTGTCGGCTTCAGATCAGACACATTTACCTCTCCAACATGCCTCTCAGCAGCCTGCAGGGGGAGGGGGAGGACACACAGTGGAGGAGGGAGGAGGAGGAAGAGGAAGAGGATGAGGATGAGGAAAGGGAGGAGTGGGGGGGAGAGAGGAGGAGGGGAGCCGCACAAGAAGCCAAAAACACAAGAGGGGAGATGAAATGAAAAGCAACACGTTCAACACAACATGTTGACAACCTACAGTGGAAGCAAACACAAGTGAGGAATAACTACGGCAACAAGCAGACAATCTACACGGTAACTAACACTGACAACAGGAAGTTAGAGGACGAAGCAGGAAGCTGAGGCTGAGCTGCACCAACATGGAGGCATCAATTGAGTTTTATTCCCTCTTTCTTATGGGCGGCTGTGGCTCGGAGGCAGAGCGGGTCGTCCACCAATCAGAAGATCGGCGGTTCCGATCTTCTGAAGTGTCCTTGGGCAAGATACTGAACCCCAGTTCGGTGTGTGAATGTGTATGAATGGTTAGCTCCTCAAACTGATGAGCAGCTGGCACCCTGCATGGCAGCCAATGCCATCAGTGTATGAATGTGTGAATGGGTGAATGAGATACGTACTGTGAAGCGCTTTGAGTGGTCCCTATATAAGTACAGTCCATTTACCATTTATGCAGCTTCTGATTTATGAGCTCTATTTACAGAATCGTCATTATATCAGTACCCGCATTCACATTTGACAGACTTGCAACGCAGACCAGAAGGCTGTGAGGAAGAGGGAGCTTCACCTTCAAGCTCAACTCTCCTTTCAACCCACACCAATGCTCATGAGCTTTGGGTAGTGACCCAAAGAATGAGATCGTGGATACAAGAGGATGAGTGGCCAGGCTCAACCTCAGAGACAGGGTGAGGACGGAGTCTGGAATAGAGTTGCTGCTCCTTGATGTCGAGAGGAGCCAACTAAGGTGGTACGGGCATCTGGTTAGGATCGACGCCCTCCTTTGGAGTCATATCTATGTTTTCATTAGTGTATAATCAACAAAAAAATAAGAATTGTTATGTTTTTGTCACCTTGGGTCCGCCATGCAACTACACCACTGTACAACACTGAATACTTTAACTGTATTGTCAGTAAAACAAAGTCAGAGTATAGTGGAAATTTGTCTTCTAATTTGCCACATTTAATTTTTTGTCCAAAGTTATTCAGTTATTCAGTTTACAGTCATGAACCACAAAGAAAAGAATCAAATCATCAAATCTAAGTAGCTGTTTCTGGTTAAACAAAAAAGGTACCTACCTCTGTGGGGTAACTGTTTTTATTTTGCCTGATGATGGCTCATCGCTAAAACGCTTACATTGCAGCTATTTCGCGAATATTTCCACTTCTACATCGATTATTTAAGGATTTATTTCAACCAAAAAGATAGTGATTGTTTGAAAGACATGTTTTATTTAGTCTCAGTCCAGATTGAAGCGTGTTTTACGACCCTTGTGAGGGTTTGTGAGAATGGGGTCTGGTCCGTAGCGTTGCTTGTTTTGGTCTCTGGTGTGACGTTTAAAAACTTTAAAAGTTAATGTGAATGCAGCTCAGCCAGGAATGTTTAATTAACTGAACATCTACAGGAAACAGTGAGGCTGAGAGGACAGGAAGTGATGTAAGCAGTGTATGTGTTTGTGTGTCTCGTACCCTCCACGTGAGACCACCAGCTTGACTTTGACTCTGTAGGACACCAGGATCCCCAGAACCTCCTTGTTGGTGACATCCTTCACACTGAAAGACACAACAGAGCACCAAAGGTCATGTGACTGCACCAACACACCTGTACATTATATATGTGTGTGTGTGTGTGTGTGTGTGTGTGTGTGTTTACATGGTGGAGGAGGCCAGGTTGGTGTCTTCATGTTTAAGTTTGCCGTCCAGAGCGAGTCCTCTCTTCTCTCTGTTCTTGTCGAGCGTCGGGGTCAGAGTGTACACCTTACAGAAGGTGGAGCTGGACGACACCTGATCACTGAGGGGATGACACGCTGCTGTCAATCAAACTGCTCAGGTAAACCCCGCCCACTCAGCAGCACCCCACAGACTGACGTTAGATTACAGTGCTGAGTGATAATTTGATGTTTCAAGTTCATAAACTGTCTGAAGTATCATGTTTGTAGAGGGCTTAATGTGTTCTTGCCAGTTTAAACTCGTTGAAACCAGTTTGAAACCAGTACACATTAACTCTAAACTGATTTGAACCAGTTATTACCCCAGTATTAACTACTTTAAAACCAATTTACTCAAGATAAATAATTTCATCAAATAAAAAATGTTTGAAACAGGTTCTCTTCTATCGTTTAACACAATTTTAAACAGTTTAGACCGGATTTAAACTCATTCAAACCATGATCCAGTTGATTACTACTAGTTAAGTTTAAATCCATGTTTTAGTTCAACTGTGTTTTTAAGTGGTTAATTACTTGTTTAAACCAGTTTAAACTAACTTTAATCTCTTGAAATACCTAAAAAAAAATGTTTAAAGCCACTTTAAAACCTGTTTAACGAAGTAATACCCATTTAAACTACTTTAAATCTATGTCAATTAAGTTAACCTTGGGTTTAAACCAATTAAAAACAGTTTCCAATTTTAATTCAGTTAATTTTTGGTAAAATTAACAGTATAATCAACTCTAAACCAGTTTAAACCAAACTGAAGAGATAGACAAGAGATAAACTGCTTTAAAACAGGTTATCAAATAAAACACTGAAGAATGACTTCATACTTTTCCTGATCTCAGTAACCTTCAGGTAAAAATATTCAAAAGGGTAGTATCACAGGGACTTACTCTGCCTCCAGCTGGGCCACTGGACATTTATACTGAGCAGTACTGAACAGGCAGATGTCTGCATACTGACGCACTGCAGAGAGAACGAGACACTGTTAGTTAACTGTTAGAAAAGCAAAACCGTAAAGTCAAGATTCAAACCGAACAGAGTTCAAATTTTAACCAAATTTTCTGAAAATATTGAAAATTAAAACATATTCACACTGTTCAACTAGAGCAGGAAGTGAAGTGTCAATTTCAAAATAAAAGCAAAGACAGTGGCACTTTTTAAGAGCAGCGTGTGGGTGAAATTAATCTGACAGAACAGACGTACCGGAGATCTTGACTCTCTTGACCGTCTTGGTGGAGTTGTTGGTGACGTGAACATTGACGCTGATGGGCTCTCCGTGGTAATACAACTATTCACAATGCATCATGGGAAAAGAGGACATTTATTAGTGTTGTTAAAGCATCTAATCAGGAGAAGGAGTTCATGTAAAACAGACAATATGAAGGGCTGTGTTCTGGTGTGTACCTCTTTGTCCAGTGAGGCCTCCAGGTGGAGGGATCTGTCCGACATCAGGAAGCTACGGGTCGTCTCCACCATTGGCTGAGGACCAGGTTTCTCGGGAGCATACTGGACCTTCCTGATCACCAGACGCACCGAGTTCCTGCCAACAATTCACACACACAAGCTGTCGGCCTGAAAACATCCATGTGCTCACTTGTATTTGAAGCTCATTTTACCCGGACTAAGGTCACTGAGGCACTAACAGGTACATAAACAAACGCTCCTGATGTGAATCCATTACATGCGTATTTTTATTAAATTGTGACCGAGATTGAGCACGACACTCACGACCCTGGTTTCCTTACAAGGTCACAGATCTCCAGATTTCTCCTGATTTATGACAAATTTTTTGAATCCGACATGAGACTTTTGAGACGATTTGAAGGGAATAATTCATATTCATATTTCGGCTGATATACTCAATGTGGATTGCGACTTTGCAAAGGCTGCAGAATATTTAACTTAAATCTCCTTTTTTTAATGAACCAAAAAAAAAAAATCTGCACTGCTTGGTAACCGTAATTCCTCCTCTTAAAAAAGTAGTGGACACTTATCTGGACTTAAAGACTGTTCATAACTATTTTGTAACTGATTAATAATTGCTGTGTTTTTTGCTGCTCAGAAGAAGTTGCTTCTTTCAAATACTATTTAACATGTTCAATGACTTAATGTAAATTAACCAGGTCTTGTTGTCAACATTTCTGAGAGCTGCTTGTGTAAATCTCAATTCACTCTGCTGGATAAACTGTGAAATGACACCAAATTATTGCTACTTGTGCTGTGTTTTCTGAATTATATACCAGAAAGAAAATTCACAGACACCAATACAGATGGTATCAACTGATAATATTGGTCGGGCTCTACAGATTTGAAACCATTGTTTCCTTTTCTTCATTACAGCTGTGTTTAAGTCCAACGATGGTAAGGTTTAGACAGAGAACAAATAAAGCTGCACCACGTCATGTCTGACAAGTGACAAGAAAGAGAGCTGCTCATCCTTCTCAGAAAGACATACTCAAAACGATTAGTGTATATTTTAATCTTTGTTCTTAATATATAAGATAAAAGTATTGAACATATAAATAAACGTATTTTTTTGTTTTTTTTCATTCTCTAAAAGAAATAAACTCCTGTAGGTCGGCAGGTCTCTGCTCTGTGGTTGTTTCTAAATGACTAATCCGATCTGGTAATCAGGTTTTCGGTTCACACCTGCTGCCATCAAAACAGAAAGGAAGTGGTGATGTTGGAAAGCCCAGCCTTTGCTTGTGTGACATTGGTAAGTGGTGGGACTTCACACCTTGTGCTGAAAAGTTGAGAATATTTCAACTATTATGTCCCCCAAGACAAGCTATAGATTTCTCACTAAGAGTCTAAAACCTGAAGATATTCAACTTATTGTCAAATATGATGAAGAAAAACAAGAAATTTAGATGTGGACTGAGGTTCAGGAAATGAAACACCCATCCACAGATTTTTATATTGTGTACTTAGGGCTGTCCATGTCCACCCCCAACATGTTGTGGATCTCCTGTAAACCTTCTCCACCTGGTCCCTGCAGGTCTGGACTCACCTCTTGTGGATCTTCTCTTCTATTGACTTGGCACAGAAAGCTCTGATCTCAAAGTCGACACCGCAGGCCTGCACAGAGAGACGAGAGCAGCTGCTTAGATTTAATTCTTATATTTAAACATGCTGATATCAGACTTATTCTGCTGAATCACAGTGAGGTTTTAGAGTCCAGCACAGACACACAAAGATGCTTTTATTAGTGGAAAAATACTTGAATTAATATTAATTATAATATTTCAAACACAGACTGAGCTGCAGATTTCACTCAAAGGACTGAAACTAAATGAATATTCAAGAGCTCACATTATTTTTAATACAGGAAAATCATCACTTCAATTATGACATCATGAGAGTGTGAGTGTGTGTGTGTGTGTGTGTGTGTGTGTGTGTGTGTGTGTGTGTGTGTGTGTGTGTGTGTGAGTGTGTGTGTTACCTTTCCAGTGTCCTCTGGGCCGGGCTGTAAAGTGACTGAACATGGGAGGTTCTGAGGAATCTGAATCAGCAGAAGAAAACAAAAAGTTTTATTAAACACAGCTTATTAATTGAGTTTATCAGTATAACAACACCAAACTGTCACTTTAAGTAGTTCAGTTGGTCTTCAGTCATCAGATCCAGAGAACTTGACTGAGTGTTTGGTTGGTTGGTCGATGGAGATAATTCTCCAGTCGGTCTGTCAGAGTTTAAAAAGTCTAATAATCCTCAGTAATGTTTATGATCAACAGATCTGCTCAGCTTCAGCTTCAGCTCAGGTCTGAACTGAAACTCAGCTGGCCATGTTGTTCTTTGATGCTGCTACTTGGCTGGACATCCCTAATCCCGAGCCACAGACTAGGAACCCTGACTTTTATAAACCCGGTCTTCTTTGAGTGAGAGGATGAGGAGGGATCTGGTTCTTCACCTGGCCTGACATAAATAGCAGTGTTGATGAAGACTAGCTGTCCTCGATTAGAGAGATTAAGTTACGGTGACGCACACTGATCAGGTACAGTGCTGGACCTCACCCAGAGGGACTGAAACCTGCAGCTCTGAGGTACGATCACGACTCTGATGAGTTTGAGCTGCTCTAATTTAATAATCAAACCCACGCAGGAGGAACTTGTTACAGCTTCACTTCCTGTCCTCAGCTTCAAGACACCTTCCAGAAAGTCCGAACAGCTTTATCTTAGCATCACTCCGCAGGGACACAATGTGAATGGCCTTCGAGGTTTAATCAGGATGAGGAAGTGAAACTAAAAGTATAAAAAGTAAAGTAGTACTAAAAGTATATTACCATAAAGTTCCTGGAACTAAACAAATATGGAAATTCTTCTGACGAAAGCACTGTCATATGTTGAACAAGCACCTTTGAATAAATGCAAAGTCGACAATGTACTAAGTGTTTGATGTTTACTGATGTTCACAAAACAGCAAAATCATCATGTTGTTCTCTGGCTCCAAGTTTTACTTCATCAGAACGAACTCTGACCAGTTCTGTAACTCTCTGACAACCCAACCACAAGTGTACTCCCAGAAACGGCAGTGAGGAAACCTTTTGGTGAGCCTCATGTGGCCTTACCTTCCACTAAAAAATGAGACACTGATCACTGACGACAAGCAAGAAATCTCCGTCCATTACCGGACTGTCACAAAGTTCCACATTAGGGACTTGTTTTGGGTCCAAGAGCTAATTGTAGGACCCAGTTCATGTGGTGGAAAGTGTTCGTGTTGATGTTGAGCAGTGAGACTCACAGTGAAGTAGAACGGGTGTGCATGTTGGCCCAGTTTCTTAAGCAGCCTCTCCTGCAGCCGACTGTTAGGTTTCCTCTCCTCAGGCACCGGAGGGAAGGCCTGACAGAGATCAGACAGAACGATAATATGGGTACTGACAACAGTATTCAGATCCTTTACTTCAGTAAAAGTATGTAAATAAACTCAGTAAAATGTACTTAAATATTAAAGTAGTAAAATGTCCTGGTGTTGTTTCGTTTATAAACAGACATTTAAAAAAATCTTTATATGTTTTGTCTGTAAAGTAATTAAAACTCTAAACATAGTGGAGTACAACTAGAAAGATTGAAGTAAAGTACCTCCAACGGGTACTGAAGTTATAAGTACATGTACTTAGTTACTGTCTTCTCACCTGGAAGGTGGAGATGTAGAGATCCTTCCTGAAAGACAGACCCAGAACATCCAGGTCCTCACGGCCGTATCGAAACGCACAGGTCAGTGTGACGAAGACTACAAGAGGAGGACGAAGAAGAGGAACAGATAAGTGAACGAGGCTTACAAATATTTACTGTCCTTCACAAACGTCACTGCTCTTTGTCTTTGATGGATAATTTCTCATTAATGATCCATATTTCCGATCGATTACTCTTGGATCTGTAGCTGTGTTTTTATCCCTGTTGGACATATTGATTTTATTTTATTATGAAAGGTGCAGCGAGTCATAAACAGACGATCTCAGAGGGGTGTTTCGTCTGAGTGGAGATCAATTAATTCAAGTAACTTGGAGCTGGATCCAAGAACCGCACAGTGTCCCTTTTTAGAAAACACTTTGATGTCCAGGGTTGTCCTACCTTTCCTGTCCTTCAGATACTCTGGGTCGACAAGGATCACGCCATCTGTCAGCAGGAAAGAAGGAGACAAACCATCATCACAAATCTGTTCCTACAAACCTGGACTCGACAGAGCGACTTCTCTGGAAATGTTTCTGCAAGGTTTAAAATAACTTGAGTAAAATGTTTGATGTGTCGACAAAATTGAAAGAAATTCTGTAAAAAAACTCTGAGGTGTTTTGTTTCGTGGACAGACCGTCTTCTACAACCTGTCAAATAACATATTGACAACCTCCAGATGTGCTGACTCACCTACTGGATCCACGTGGTCCAGGTGATCCACAAAGTCCCTCTTTCCCAGATAAACTGTCACCTGCAGAACCAATCAGAGCATCAGGCTTTATTATTTTAGTCAAACACATTCAATTAAAAGAGTTTATGATGAGAATTTTAAAGTATTTCCAGATTTCTGTGTGTCCGCTCAAATAATACATGAGCGGTGGATGATGAAGGCTACAAAGGTCAAGTGACCCAACAAACGACTCCTGAACTTTGTGGAGATTTGGAGCCAAAGTTCGAGCAACAAACTGAACTGAATTGTCTTATGTTTGATCCCTCTGGATTAAAAATTAAATATAAAGTAATTCATGTACAGCAATATTAAAATCCTGCTGATATGTTACAGCATCAGCGACAGTGATACAATGATGTAGATAATATATGAACAAGTACTTTTGTAATACTTGAGTACTTGAAAATGAAATCTTCTGATAGTACAACATTAATGCCTGCATAATGAGTACTTCCACTGTTGTACTTGTTAGTAACAGATCCGAGTGCAGAAGTTATTGCAGAACAAACTCACCTTACAGTTGGGGCTCGACTTCTTGAAAACTCTGAGAAGTTTAGAAAGAGGAAGAGGGCAGACAGAAACAGAGAAGGAAGAAGAAGAAGACACTAGTTTAATCACTTGTTCATCATTTACAATTTAATGATTAATATCTAACGATGGATGACTGAATGGTGAATATATTGTCAGAGTAATCATAGGAAACGTCTCAGTTTCAAACACTGCTGATTTTAACAGGGCAGGAAGCCGAGAAGGGAAGTGGTTTGAGAGGGGAATGCGATATGACCTGGGTTATTATGGGATGTCACCGCAGAGCTTTAATGGGGGCAGGTGGAGCGTTACAAGAAATAATAAACACCTCCGAAAACCCCTGAAAGCCACTGACAGCTTACGAGGTTTAACTAACTACTCAGAAGTTCTTAAATGTTCCATCACTCCCCTTCAAAACATGATTTTAAATCCATACTTAATATTTCTGAGGCCTCTGTAATGTACAGGCAGGTATCAGTTACACCTGCAGCGTTGCGCCACGCGTGGAAGCCAGTTACAGTAGCTCTGAGCACTTCTGTTTTTAGTAATTTGAGTAAGTTTTTTTGACACCAATCTCCATCCGTTCTGTGTGCAAACGAGGATGTGGAAGTATGAAGATTAGTGCTTTGGCTTTTTTCTGTTATACGGGCTACTTCCTGATGCATCTAATGAGCCATTCAACAAAAGCTACAGTTAGGCAGCGCATACTCTCTTTGGAAAGACCGGAGATCCAGGAGAAGAAGAGCTCAGGAGCAGAAAAGATGGTACAAACCATGCATACCGAATGTAAGACCTCTCCCCAATAAGATGGAGGAGCTAACAGCGTTAACCAGGCTACGGAGGGAGTATGGAGAGTGTAGCATCGCAGACACGTGGCTGAACGAACTCACTTCAGACTCTGGGCGGCTTTCAACTTACGAGAGTGGACAGGAGAGCAAAGACCAGTTTCTTATCCACCTCGTGTACACGAGCTATATGTGGGATCAATAAAGTCAATCTTATCTTAATAATACGACAGTACTGTAAACATAACCCAAATTTTAGCACTAATAACACAGTCATTGCTCCATAAAATAACTCATTATATAACCTTTGTTGTCACCCTTCTTCTGATCTAACCAAATCCAAGTATTTATTCTCTTAATCATCACCAAACAGCAGCTAGATCACAAGATGGAAATGCTGTAAATATTCTCATAACTTTAGATTTTGTCAGGAGGAAAGACACCAAAAACATCGCTGATAAATCTGAACTGTGTCCTGGTCCTGCTGATGCTACTGAGACTCTTTTCATTACAAAAAAAGACACGACTTTAAACCTCCTGTAACTCCGACCCTAACAGCACAACAACGCAAAGCTTATTGAACACAATAGAAGATCTGTCTGGAGCCCTGGAACCAAAACTGGGCTTTAAATGTCAGCAGGATACAAGAGACAAAGAACTAATGAAGCTTGTGCCTGATCTACGAAGGACAGATCTTTAGGAAAAAGGTTAAAAAAAAAGAGATTGTGGCTCCTCATCAGTTGGAGCCAGGTAGCCAGTTTTTTTTTGGATTTATAGTCTGCAGAACTAGTAAGTTATGACCAAGTCTGAGACACACATTAAATCTGAATTTTGTTTGTGTTATCATGTGACTTCTGTTTTAGTTAGTTAGTCCTGTGGACTGAGCGACGGACCCACAACTCCTGTATTCTGAGAGGTAAAATTCCTGTTTTTGTGAAGGTCTGGTGGCTTTGAAGAGGACAATTATAGCTGCTTCACTTTCCCATCTGACCTCGAAGGTAAGAGGTGTAAATGTTCTAAATATAACGTTCAATTAGACTCATTGATTTTTTTTGTGTGTCTAGAATCTGCTTTGATGCTGCCCCAGTCCACAGCAGTACATTTCTTAGCTTCATGTTGGTCCTCCTGTCTACAAACTGGGAGAGTGCCATCTAATGCAGGCAATGCACTGACTATGGATCAGTACAAAAGAATGACAAACTTTTAGTTGAAGAGTTCAGTCGGTCTTCAAACGTCAAAAGTTCTGGGGTATATTTGCTGAAAAAACTATCCACAGAAGATGATTTTGTTTAAGGGTTTGTTTGGTTGATAGATAAAGCCAGACCAACTGGAGAATAAAGTGTTCAAGTTTAATAATTCTCCATAATATTCATGATCAATGTGTCTGCTTAGCTTCATCACAGAGAGAAGAAAGAGTGAGAACAAGCCGGAAAGATCAAGGTTCTCTGCGT
Organism: Larimichthys crocea; assembly: GCF_000972845.2. Taxonomy (NCBI): domain Eukaryota; kingdom Metazoa; phylum Chordata; class Actinopteri; family Sciaenidae; genus Larimichthys; species Larimichthys crocea. The sequence goes on from NC_040032.1 coordinate 22,305,350, forward strand.
TTGTGTGAAATGGTCACTTCCTTTAAGAACAACCACAACAAGTAAACAGGAAGTAACAAATACAGCGGTTTCTTTTTCTACTTGTATCTTCGGTTTGAAGTCGAAGAGACGTTCAAGAGAAATTCAGACATATGAGTTCTGGGTTTTAAAACAGCCAGTAAAATGTTTACAGCAGCTCCAACTGACGGCTGCTTCCTGTCACAGATGCTGATCCTTTCCACACCACCGCTATTTTTAGATCACTTCAAAGCTCACATTAAAACTGATTTACAAGTTTCTGTGGCTCCAGTTTTGGCACTAAAGATTGTTTGTCGTTGTGGTGTTTTGAGCTGTGGCTCAGGAATACACAAAGAGGACGATTTTTCAAATTATTGATGAACGGACGATTACTTTCTTTGTCAGTTAAAAACAGAAAGAAATGTCCGTCACAGCTTCGATGAACCAGAGGTGACAGTAAAATAATTGTCCGAAGAACCAACAAAAACAAAGATAAATTACTTAAAATATTAATCGGTTATTAAAACGGTCGCAAAATTTTTACAGACATTCAACCAATTGACTAATCGCTTGAATTTGATTGTCAAATACTTTTAATTCCCAACACCAATTGGTTTAAAAGCGTGTACTCTGTACTAGGATTAACCCGCCGGTCTGGAAGAGGTTGGTGTGGATGGAAGTTACATTGACTTTACAATTTAAACTTCATGTACATAACGTGACCTTTTCCTAAACTCTGAATGTTTAATAAACAATGTTTATGGTGGTTGTGAACTTCTGAGTAGAGAAGGACATTCAACTGTGTAGATTAACCATTGGTCGACGTCGGCTACACGTCGGTTCTATTTTTGACGACTGACACGAGCAGCATGCGTCAATGTTCAGCCGATGCATCGGTGCATCCCTAATATTGATCATTTTGGGGTTTAACTGTTGAACAGTTAATGAGTTAATTGTATATACACAAAAACTACTTTTCAGTTGAGGCGAGGAACATCTGACTGAAACCTTCTCTATTTAATGTCAGAAACCTGAGCTCATTAAGTCATGGCACAAAATCTGGAAACAGTCGAGCAGTAAAATCAGGACTCATGACTACAAACGTGCTGCTGCTTCAACAAAGTGAAAAATTTCTGAATACTTTTTGATTGCAAAAATTGTCATCTCTAGCAAATTACATGTTGTTAAAAGAAACAAACCGAAACAGTTTTACAGCTTGTCATTGATCTGGAGGATTCAAACAACCATTGTTATGATCATGTCTCACTACGAGACTCAAAGATTCAACTGTGGCCACCATTTCTATTAAGTTACAAGATACAAATGTTAGAAGTGAAGGTCGATATAGAATCTCAGTGCAGTCCTGCAGATATAATGAGAACTATAAAGGACGTTCTTAAACCTCAAGTTTCCCCTCGACTATTGTTGAAAAATAAAAACGACTTCAGGTTAGTGAACAAACTCACGACTGTTAAAGAAAACCACTTCTTCTACTGACCACAGATGGTCCTGTGTAGACTGAAAGCAAGCTGTAGCCTCAGAGTTTGTCATCTTGCAAAATGACTGAAATTTTTCTACAGAATTATTTTTTTTAATTTAGTTTTTCTTAGTCAAACAAGACTCTGCTCAGTCTGCCTGCCTGGAGCTAATGTTTTATTTAGCATCATAACAGACATGCTGCTCGGCTGTGATGCAGCGTTTACACGCCTGTAAAAAGAAAAAACATGACGTTCCTGGAATTGAAGCCTATGTTGTGTACAAAGACGTTTCAGCGTATTGCTGCTGTTTCACATTTGAAATGATCATTTTACAGTCAATAATTCGCACTCTTGCAATGTCTTTGAAGTCACGTTTCGAACAATATCCTCCTTCATGTTGTTGTAACTTTCCAGGAGCTTGACGTCACTGTTTTGTAATGGGAAACTGTCAACAACAGAAGTTTGTTGTATTAAATGTCAAATATCAGCTGATTTGCTGCAGACAACTGTGAACCTGTAGGACCTGTCCAAACAGACCAGGCTGAAACGTGGCGCTCCGTTTCTGAGCATCAGCCGATGTTTATCTCTTCAGATGAACTATTAGATCCACTTTCACCGGTGTGACTGATGTGAGGGTTGTAGCCACTGCCGTGGGAATAGGTCTTGGAAGAAAACAGCCGTCTGCATGTAAACACGATTTAACGCTCTGCTGGCTGCTTCCAAAACTTTCCAGGAGGATAAACGTGTGACGTGCTACGAGTGGCGGGCTCCAGCAGGACGGTCTGCAGGGACGGCTAAGATAAACAGACTGAGGAGACAATAGACTGCATCACCTGAACATGAACACGAACAGGACGTTGCTTCATGTCTGGACAAGAACTGAGTGTTTTGTATACCAGCTCTTAATTAATTCATTAGCACAAAAATTTGCTTTTATAGACTAGAATTAGCTGTAATCTCTACTGTGTAAAAATTTATCTCATCAAATTAATCTTCAACTTTTATTGTTTCTTTTTATTTGCAAAATGAATTAAAGTCAGAACACAAGTGTATGGAAGCGGAAAGAGAGTATGTAACCATAAATACATAACAGAAGCGGAAACTCCAAAGAGAGAGCTGACAGGAACGTAAATGATTTAAGAGACACTGGATTATTGACACTATATCAATATGTGGGTGTGTCTGTGTTTACCGGTATATACAGTATGCCCCTATAACAGACGTGAACTAACCACAGATACTGGTCTTGCTTGTGGACTGTTATTTAAAAGCGTTAAATGTCAACAGGTGTGTTTCCGTCTAAATATGTTGTTTCTATTCACTACCGCGTCGTAAACATTTGGAGTTGGTTCACGAGATGAGCCAATTCTCAAAATTGGAAAAAAAAACAGAAGAAGAGGACGCAACCACTGACGGGCATGCTCAGGGACGGCCTGCTGTGAAGTTAGACATTTTAACATAGAGGCTTATGGAGATTCATTCTGTAACCAGACTCAAGTGGACACTTGAAGAACTGCAGTTGTCGGTACTACACTTCACAGCCACGGAGGTTGTCGCTTGGGGCCGAACAAAATATCGCCATTAAAAGAGCGACAGCAGAAGCTCAAAAAAAAAAACAATGCAGAAAACAGGAAGTAAATGTGACATTAGTGTTTGTTTCATGTATTAATGTGAGGAAGGTCATGGATGGATTATGGAAACAAGTCGTGCAACTTCAATGTTTGCTACGCCATAACTTATCAAGGAACAGTGTTTCCATCTACCATTAGGAGCTTTAACTCTTTTTAGAAAGAGACAAAAAACACCTCAAGAGAGAGGAATGAGACACAAATACGTGACTAGAAACACGTTTTAAATGATGTTTTCTTCCTTTTGGATCACAGGCTCCTTTAGTTCTTAACGTATGTTTGCTGTGGATTATTCTGCACCATAAGATAGGCCATATATGAGATGTAAACAGTGCTACAGGCAGATCAAAGGACAGGAAATGTCATCTGAACACTGAGGAAAGCGTCTTTCCTCTGGGTCAGAGTTCACTCAGACTCTTAAGCAGCAGTTTCATGCTGATTCAAGTGTTTCAACACCAAACAAGGCTAAAAAGTACATATATTCATTAGCCTCCAGTGAACTTTATATGCTGACGACACTTCCTCATGTTCATCGGACCGGTTCCTTACTACACTTCCCCTGCAGCACACTAAGTTTGATGAGTTTGACACCCACAAACACCTCGATCACTCATCTTTCTACTTGACGTCTGCCTTTAAGTGGAATCATTCGGTTAAAACACGTCGTTTTTAACATTATAAAGTGGAAAAAAATGGAAACTCAATCCCCCAAAATGCAACCAGAGGCCAGACAATTCCACTTCCTAACAACCTGGGGTTTATTTTGGTAGCTCTGCTCATCCTTCCTGTCCGTCCTGGTGACATTTAACTCACCAGTGTACACTTAGAGCTATGTTTAACTGTGTCATTAAGTGTGCACGTCTTTAAGTCCACAGGGCATTGCACCAGAAGCCATCAGACAGGTTTAAACAACATGACCTGAACCGGTCATGTGGAGGAGAAAACAGAAAGGTGTTGTGAGTTACAGTCATGTGTTTCATTATGAACCTGCTGCTGAACAATGAAGAAAAACACTGTAGAGATCAGTGACGGAGCAGGACTTGAATCAAAACGCTTCAACTGCAGGTTGTTTCACACCAACATGATGTGATGCATCGTCTAGAGACGCATATCAGCTGATACACGTGTGACTATTAGTTTCATTCGGGTTATGTAGAAAATGCACATTTAGCAGGTGTCAAAGAGTTTAAGGTGTGATGAAGAAAACGACACCTGCTAAATGTGCATTTTCTTCATCACAGCTCAATGCAGAACTGCCAAAAACTGCAGTTCCTCAAACATCCACTTCAGGCTGGCTACAGAACGAGTCTTAATGGTAGATGGTAATAGTAAACACTGTTCCTTGATAAGTTATGGCGTAGCAAACATTGAAGTTGCACGACTTGTTTCTATAATCCATCCATGAACTTCCTCACATTAATACATGAAACAAACACTAATGTCACATTAACTTCCTGCTTACTGGATTTGTTTTTCACTGTTTGAGCTTCTGCTGTCGCTCTTTTAATTGCGATATTTTGTTCGGCCCAAGCAACAACCTTCGTGGCTGTGAAGTGTAGTACCGACAACTGCAGTTCTTCAAGTGTCACTTGAGTCTGGTTACAGAATGAATCTTCATAAGCCTCTATGTTAAAATGTCCAACTTCACAGCAGAAATAAACATGTTTACAGCCTGGTACAAAAAACTGTTTTGGTCTCTTTCTATATCTCACAAAAGATTTAAGAGGAAGAGGATTTATGAAGGATATAACGATCAATCATGTGACAGCACGAGAAAAAAACAACTGACCAATCAGGGCTGAGAGAGGTAAAAGATGAACTGACTGTCTGACGACAACAACAACGAGCATGGGTACAAAAAAAAAAAAAAAACACATACAGGACTCACTGAGACCAGAACACCTGACCTTTAAGAAAAATCATTTTATTTTCAAAATAAAAGTAAATATCTGTTCTTCATTTTCAAGATAAAAGCAAGAACTGTTCTCTGCAACGTGGATTTGAAGCATCTGAGGTAAAAATACTTTAAACAAGTTAACTTTAATTATGTTATATATAACTCGACATGTTAATACGTTTTAAAATTAAAAAATTTAGTTTGTTCTGTATTTTACAAACATTTCAGATAAAATAATGAATAAATAAAACTTGACGAGACAATATAACATCTGTTTGTGTCCCAACAGGATGTCAAAAACTCATTCATGTGCTTATTTCAAGCAGTTGCTTGACCAGATGAAGAGAGACCACATCTGTACCTGTTAGGGTTACTGGTCTTACTGGTTTGGGAGCGGTCTACATGACCAGATCTTTGAGTCTTCACATCCTCTCAGATCATCTGTTGCTGATTTCTAAAGACAAAACTCTCCAGTGAAAGATTATAGAGACACACATTTATTTATTTAATGTCATCTTTGTTTTATTCTTTTAGATATTTTATGGTTCTTATTTTTAAAACAACCAGTTGTCTTTGATCTGTTTTCATTTGATCGTGACATTTTAGCGCTCAGTTGGAGCTCATGTTGATTTTATTCTACGCCATTTGATTTGATCTTGTTCCTTTCAAATAACAAACAGCTAAACAACATAACCACAAATATTTAAAGAGTAAACTTGAACAGCAGATGGATGGATGGACATTTCTGTGTTTGTCTGCTGACAAACCTTCAAACTTTTGTACAACCTCAGACATCAGACTGAGCCAGACATTCACTTTACAGCTGAACCGCAGAACATGAATTAATAATCAAAATTACGTTTTATGGATCAACTCAATCAATTAGTGGGCAAACAAGTGGATTGGCTGTGTTGCTGCTCCACACAGTAAAACGGTGTTGTGACCAAACACAATCGACTTAGCACTCAGCTGACGGATAACAAACTCTTGTTATGTTTTGTTAAATCTGTAATAAATTGAATACGTTTTTTTTGGCCACTGGGGGGCAGCAGGAAGCAGCTGGACAGCAGGAGGATGCAACAATAACCCTAACCGATTGGTCTAGGCTCTGCAAGCTTTAACAGACCAAATCATCATTTGTCATTAAATCTGTAAAAACAGACAGGAAGCAGCTCTACACAATGCACATGTAGTAGAGTTAGCATCACACGACTAACTCTGAGATGATCCAGATGGTAGCGGTGCGCCTGATTTTCAATCAACCCGCCTGCCCATCGAGATCCACTGGCGACCTGTAGCAGCCCACATAAAATTCAGATCTCTAATGCTGCTTACAAAGTAGTCTCTGGTTCTGCACACAATTATTTGAACGTCCTTATTATACGCATATGTTACCTCGTCCAAAGAGGTTCACTCAGTGCAATCCTAACTTTTCTTGCCAGTTCCTACCAGATCAGAGGCGTCTCTCTGGACCTTCAAAAAGACCCAACTCTTCAGCGAGCACCTCATCTCATAGCACTACCAACAACTGGAAATGCCAAATCTATCAACGAGCAGTATTTATCGCTGCACTAACATGTCCTTGTCGCACTGTACCTTGATTGTTTCCCTTTTTTGTGAGTCTCATTGGATAAACACGTCAGCTTAATGACTAAATATAAAGTTAATAAAAGAAAAAGCTCATCGTCTTCAGTTTCAATATAACTCCGTCACCAACAACCGTCAGGTCACTCAGTGGTTGGTTAGAAGTTAGAAGGTCAGAAGCCAGTACAAAGCCTTGTTTTGACCCAGATTCAGGTCTTTTCAGACAAGAAGTGTGACCCACATGGATCCACTGGCTCTCACTGCGCTGTTTATATGAAACGACACAACAGACAAGCGCTCCACAAGGAAACACCACTACATGTAGTAACCATGGAAACGACTACCTGAATACTTCTCAAGCAAATATAAAAAAACATATTCGTTTCCAGATAATGTGAGATTTTGTTGCTTTTCTTTGACTTCTCTTAGAACAATCGACCAATCAGCAGATTATGAATATGATGAATAATCATCGGTCTGCTTAGTTCACCGGCTAGTTTTTACAGCATTGACGCCATGAGAGTGAATCAACAATGAAGAGTCTCCATCAAAGCTTTTATATTTTCCTCGCTGGTGTTTTAACAGTTATATCCACAGCTGATCTGTGACATCACTTCCTGTATATATCTGTTCTTCAACAGCAGTCAACTGTTTGTCTTTCCTCCTGCTCGTTTCCTGTCCTTCTGTTTCTCACCTGTTTCCTAACAGGAAGTGACAGTGAGAGCGAGGCAGGAAAAGCTGACGAACGTTTGTTCAAAAGTCACCGAAAGTCCATGAGAGGAAACACGTCGATTGAGTAAACACGGACGTGATTGTAACATTGAAGCTTTTAGACCTCAAACTCATTGCGTGCGAGACTGCAGGACATGATCTGTACTTCAAATAAGAGGTCTAAAAACATCCATCCGAATCTATAACCACTGTTGTAGTCAAGACCAACTAAACCGAGACCAAGTCATGACCAAGACCAGGCAGTATATAGCCTACTTTGCGTGCAAATAGGATCAGGGTTGTGAGGTGGCCTGCTGGGGTTGTGTCTATATGCACTGAATGTAACCGCTGTGAAACAATCAGGAAATAACTTTTTATGTCTCTGATTAACTGACTTTATCAAGGCCGGTGCTCCTTCACTCTTATTCACTGTCTATGAGTTAGGTAGTTACGGCATGGAGGTTTGACTGGTCTCAGCAATCGATTGGCGGCTGCAGCGTGAAGTTGGGTTGCGTTTTTTTTTTTTTAAGTTTAATCTGGTTTAACCTCTCCTCTGCACGCCGCTGTGTTTTTTGGAGGACACTCCTGTGGCACGGACCACCACAGCAAACACTGATCCTGTCTGAATGCAGCCTCTGGTACCAAATATTCACGAAAACTCTTTGGGTGGTTGCTACACTGCTTTGTGTTCTTTTGGACGCTGATTTGGTCTCCTCCCAGACAGTGAACAAAAGTTGTTGGCAGCTTTGGTCTTAACCGGACTTGAACAAAAATCCTCCTTATCTGAGAGTGAGATAAGAACGAGTAAAAATGCAGTCGACGCTGAGACGAGACCAAGAGCAATTTCGAGTACTACAACACTGATCAAGATCTATAACCAGTGTTGTAGTCAAGACCAACTAAACTGAGCCCAAGACCAAAGTATATAGAGACAGAAACAAGACCAAGGTGTTGAGACCAAGTCAAGAGGAAGACCAGAGAGTATAGCGTACTTAGGTAGCTCACGAAAACTCTTCGGGTGAAGCAATGCAGTCGTCTCTGAGACGAGACCGGTCTCTCAAGATTACAAGACCAATTTCAAGTACAACAACACTGTCTATAAGACCGATCAGGATCTCAGAGACCGATGAGGATCTCTAAGACCGATGAGGATCTCTAAGACTGATCAGGATCTCTAAGACTGATCAGGATCTCTAAGACTGATCAGGATCTGCATGTTAACACAACCCTCAGGGCTTAAATAAACCTGAACATCAGCTGTCTTGACAAATATCCAAGTGTGTCAACACACACACACACACCATCATCATCATCATCATCATCATCATCATCATCAGAAGAAAGGGGGAAAAAAACAAAAACAATAAACCTGAGCACGAGGCGTTTTCCACTGTTTACCTGCTCGTGCATTGTGCACGAGGGTTTAATCTCCTAAACTCGAGCTCAAAGAGGAGCCTTTAAAATCACAGTTAACAGCTAATTAGCATTAAGCCTGCGGTACCTCGTAGCCAGAAATTAGCCTCTTTCGGTGGCTGAGCTAACCCAGATCGTCCCCCCTCCATCGGGATGCGCCGCTGCACCAAACGCCATTCAAAAGATGTGTTTATTTGCGAGTTTTACGTGTGAAATCGAGACAAATACACAAAAACTACGAGCGTTTTATGGAAGGCATTAACGTCACATCAAAACAGGCTTTGACACAGACCACTAAAGCGGAGATTTAATTGAATAAACTAGCGTTTAACTACAGATTTCCATGGGTCGATACCGCCCACCGCGGCCGTATTTTGATGGAAAAGCACCGTGGGAATTCCTGTCTACAACACCGAGATGTGTCTTATATTTAAAAAAATAAACAGATTAGCTGAGTGTGATGCGGGTGATCCGCAGCTCCTAATGCTTTATTATCTATCAAGATGCTGTGTGGAATAGGTGCATTAGCTCGGTGTGGAGATTTGACAGATTTGTACTCGGACTCCGGATCACCGTCCGGAGACGTATCGCGGTTAGCTTAACCCCACCCTGCTGTGCTAACTTCGCCTCCTACGAACGTGGTCATCGCGTTAAAACCAAACCCGGAGTGGCTCCCGTCTGTGTGAGCTTTGCATCCCCCCCTTTCTTTTTTTTTTACGTTTCATAAAGCAGCTAAATGTGCAGGCGGGCTGGAGAAAGCTCCCCCGCCCGGGCCAAGCAGCAGCGAGCAGCGGCAAAGTGCGTGAGAGCGGCGGTTGCTAACTAGCCGTTAGCCGCGGTGTAGCACAGCCGTCCTACCTGGTGCCCGCCTTGTCCCCCATCTCCTCGGCAGGCGGACGGCAGCAAGATCCCAACAAAATGAGTCCCGGAATCGGTGGTGTCTCGACTTTAAAAAGATGTATGTGTGTGTGTGTGTTTGTTCAGGAAGCTCCGGTCACCCGTCCATCCACATCGGCGCACAGCTAACTAGTTAGTATGCTAATTTAATTTAGCGCCGCCTCGGCTGCTCTGGCTTCCGCAAAGGCAGGATCTGTGTGTGTGTGTGTGTGTGTGTGTGTGTGTGTGTGTGTGTTGCAGATCACGTTGCGCAACGCAGAAAACATGACAAGAAAGCAGCATCAAATGTTAAAAAGACAAGAAGAAGAAGAAGAAGATGATTCATTGATGAGAGTGACTCACATGTCTGAAGGCTGTGTGTGTGTGTGTGTGTGTGTGTGTGTGTGTGTGTTTTTATTAGTTTATAATATGACCTGGAAATAACTAATTATTATGTACTTTTATTTTTTCACTGAGTTTTACATGCATTTTAACCCGACATATAGACACACACATGTTTATGTGCACATGAAAACATAGATAGATAGATAGATAGATAGATAGATAGATAGATAGATAGATAGACTTTATTTATCCCAAGCTGGGAAATTACAGTGCAGCAGCAGCATTACACACCGTAACAATAGACAACATAAGAATAAAAAACATAAAGAACAAACTATACATAATAAAATATCAAAATAGCAATAGTAAATAAAATATATTGTACAATAAGTATATACAGCAAATTGGCAGTGTTGATTTGAAGGATTTGGAGAAAGATGGTGGAGTGATGGGCAGCCACCCAGAGCAGTTGTGAGGGGGTTTTGTGCCTTGCTCAAGGGCACATATACTGCTTATATCTTTTAGATTTGCCATATTTTTCTTAGATATCTTTTTTAACTTGTAAATATGTTTTTTAAATGCTATATTTCATGTATATTGCTGTTTGCACCAGAGATATGAGGGAAACAATATTTTAATTCTCTGTATGTCCTGTAATTAATTTCTGTCTGTTTAGTGTTTTCTTTATTTATTTTTTTGCCTTTTCTACTTTTTTCTAATTCTGTAGCGTATGCTACACTTTCCTGTGGTGCTGTTACAAGTAAATTTCCCCGTGGTGGGATGAATAAAGTATATTTAATCTAATTATGACAATAAAGTTGATTTGACTTGATCTCAGCAGTGCCCAGGCACCTCTCCAGCTACAAGTCCACCACCATACCTTGTTCCATGCTGGATTTGAACCAGCCACCCTCTGCTTCCACAAGCCAAATCTCTATGGACTGAGCTACTGTATCTACAGTGAGAGAGGGTCCTCTTTTACAGAGTCCACCATGTTGCACCACCATGTTTCTACAGTAGCCCAGACGAAACAAACCAAACATTGGGTCTAGACAGGGACTCTGATGTTTATGTTTGTTTTGTTTTGTTTGTTTGTTGGCAAGTTTCACAGCCACTGTAGTGGCATGGGAAGGAATAGGATATTCATTAGTATGTTTCATTCAGTATGTTTTTAAAATCATTATGTTTTTATTACCTTTGACTGAGACTTTTATATCTACAGTGGGAGCAGGTCCTCTTCCATGGGGTCGCCATGTTTCTACAGTAGCCCAGAAGGCACAAACCAAACACCGGCTCTGTATAGGGACTTTGTCGGGTTCCATGGACACTGTAGTTTCTCCTTTATTGGCAACTTCACCATCAGATTCCACTAAATTATACACACCGGACCTTTAAACATTTATTATTAGTACTAGTATTATTAGCTGGAGTTTGGTTTATATCAATAGTCAAAAGTCAAACAATTAATACCTTTTATCAGTGGTAGACTGGGATGCATTAACTATGAAACGTTTTCCAATCCTGGATTAGATTAAAATACCTTTACCTAACACAATTAAGTCAATGTGGAAGTGCTAAAAGTCATGCTCTGTTGTCATTGTCAAGGATGTAAGAAAACATCAAAATATATACATATAGTCAGCCAATACATGTGCATTTCACTGAAATATAGGATATTAATATATACTTTATATTTCAGTGCCAGAAAAACAAGTGTAAGCTGACAGACTTAAGTTTGCACTGAATTCAAAGTGACTCAGCTTCTGTAAACAGTGTTTGCACAGACTGTCAGTGTGTTTGTACAACGTTTTGATTCACTTCCAGGATATTTTCCTTCTGGGCTGACGTCCTCTCAGGGATCAGGTTCCTCCATCAGAGGAGGAAGATTCACTCATAAAGGTTAGAAAAGATGTTTTTTAAGGGTAAAAAAAAAACTCAATAAAACCGCAAACAATGACTAAAGTCCTAAAAAGAGAAGTGAAACAGCTCAGCGGGCAGAAACAATAGTATTCCATCAGCAGATATGAAAATCTTCTCACCAGTGTTCAAACTGAATTTCTGCCTCAAAGCTTCCCGTTGAATCAACTGATGATATTTGATATATGAAGCTGCTGGTAAGATGCTGAGTTTGTGCCAATAAATGTTCAAGCTTTGCTTTTTCAACCTATCAGATACATGTTGTGTAAACTTAAAGTTTATTCAGAGAGGTTCATGTCTGACATTTCAGATCAACTGTTGAGTTCACTGGATTTACAACAAAGAACTTCATTTCAGAATTTAAAAAAGGACATTTAATTCATCATATGTTCAGACCAAGTGGTAACCTCAGAGTGTAGTGAATCCAATGTAAACATGTCAAAAACTGCAGTTCCTCGAAGGGCCACTTGAGGCTGGCTGCAGAACAAATCAGTCTCCATGAGCCCCCATGTTAAAATGCCAACTTCACAGCAGAAATAAACAAGCTGGTACAAAAAACAGTTTCTGTCTTTATAGCTAATTTCCCCGTTCATGACAACTGAGTCTTAATTTTTGTATATGCACCTGTTCAAATTATATGAAGCCTTAAAGTGATGCATAATTAACAGTGTTGCTGTTTTGAATGACAGGTGGTAGCCATTACATATGGCTTGTTTGAGCAACCAGGATTCACTCAGCCCACCTCAGGTCTGCCGATGATCCACGTCTTTGACTTTTTTATAAATTAACCTGGAGGTGGAAGAAGCAGGATTGCCCACATGGAGACTGATCAGTTAATTTAAAATAAAACCGTTAAAACTTCACCAATTTGTCAACTCAAGTCTATTTTTTTTAAATAAACAGATAACATCACAGATTAAATCCATATATAAACATTTTATTTACACAATTGTTTCATCAGTCAGGTTAAATCCTGATGGTGTACGAGTCAGAGTGGGTGACGTATCGGACCCAGCGCTGTGATGGGCCGGGCTGGACAGGGGACAGGCGGAGGAATCGGATCTGCAGCCCTGTGACGGTGATCTTGGGCAGCTCGAAACTCAGACCGACCGGACCGACCTCCAACATGGAGGCCGAACTGAGCCCGGGGACCTCCAGCTGGAAGAAGAAGAAGACAAGTAGAGGGCAGATAAAAAATTCTGAGTTTACACCATCTGTGCTGATATGTTCACTAACATACTGTGAATCCTGAATCATCATTTAACAGTAAATTTAATTGAAGAAGATCTGTGTATTCTGGTATTTATTATTGATTATTATTAATTTGTTATTCATTAATCAATCAATCCTTTAAGATAAGATGGACTTTATTGATCCCACACCGGAGAAATCTGTCTGTAACACAACACAAACATAAAAATACATGAAATAAATAGATGACGAATAAGATATGATAAAAATAGAAAATAAAAGTTACATAAACTATATAAAGTGATATTTGCTGGATCATTGAATTTACACACAGTGTGTGGAAATTACTAAATATATAAAAATGTTGCCTTGAAAAATGAAAGAAACTGCATAGTCAATAAGTGACACACTGATACTCATATATTGATTGTTTGCATAGTTTACATAAACATTATTGCACAGTATAAGTCTGTTGTTTCTTGTCTGACCATATCTGCACTTTATGTAGGCTTTGTTGTATTTTGTGATGTAATGTGTGTCCACTTTAATTCAGTCCTGTCTGCTCTATGCTTTATGTTTCATGTAGCACCATGGTCCTTAGCAAACACTGTCTTGTTTCACTGTGTACCGTGTATGTGGTTGAAATAACAATAAAACCCACTTGACCTTAAAGTACAATAGAATTGGAATAAATAAAAGGATATATAGAGAGACTGAAGACTTAAAACGTTAAACTAAAGAGTGATGCAGTAATTAGAACGTATCCTGATGGGAACCTGAACATCTCATCACAATCCAACAGACAGTTGTTGAGATATTTCAGTCTGTACAGAGGAACAAGCTTCTCTGGAGCCACGCTGATAACATTTGCTAAATGTGTGTGTGGTCACCTTGAAAAGAGCGGACAGCTGAGTTCCTCCGGGGAATCGAGGGATCTGCCAGTCGACGGCTCGGCTCTGTAGCTTCAGCTCGGCGCTCTGATCTGGACTGCTGAGCTCCTGCGACAAACTGGACAGCACAGTTGATTCATTTAAATGTATGCACACAGCTGGGCATTACACTTCATCATAAACTTTGTTAGTTGAGAGCACCGAGGTCGTCAGAGGTCACCGGGGTTCAGGTTCAGAGATGATGTGGAGGTGAAGCAGTGAGGCTGAAAGGCTTTCAGAGGTGATTTGATAGATAATCCTGCTGAGGTTTTCAGGTAATGGGATCATTTTCCACAACACTGAGTCTACAGAGTGGTTTTCACTCAGGGCTGGATGGTGTGTTAAGGGGTCATCACAGCTTTCTATGTGTTGTCAAAGTGCAGCAGCTGTGTGTAAATTTAGTTCAGTTTGTGAACGCAGCAACGTCTGATTAAAAAGTCTTCTGCGTATGAAAGATGACTTTGTAATATCAGTGGTTTATTTTGCTATCTGCTGTTTACGTCACATCGACTCAACTCACGATAAAATAGACGATAACGTTCCAGAGTTGTAGAATCACTGGTGTTGATGTTTTAAAGCTCACATCATCATCATCACTACCAAGAAAGGCGATTATTTTCACTATCGATTAATCTGTTGATCATTTTCTCAGCTAGTAGTTGGGTCTGTAAAATATCAGAAAATGATGAAAAATGTGTCCTCAGATGTGTTGTACAGTTACAAACCCAAAGATATTCAGTTTATTGTTACAGAGGACTAAAGAAAACAGAAAATATTCACGTGAGGAGCTGAAATCAGAGACATTTTGGACTAATCGTTGCAGCTCTAACATCAAGCATTTGAAGATTTATATATATTTATATATACACACTAAAGAACTTTTTTTTTTTTTTACTGAGCTGGCTAAATATCGACATACTCTAAATGAACTTACATCTCTAAGTAATCTCCAGCACCTGGCTCTCCATCAATCGTGTACATTTCCATAACTTTAAATAACAAATTAGGAGCATTTATTCTGCTCCTCTATGACGCTTCCTACTTTGTTAAAGTTGTTTCCTATTTAAAAACTGAGCTACAGTTTAAACAAGAAACAAAACACTTACCTGCTATTTATCAAACCTGGATGTATTTACGTCAGAGTGACTAATGGAGACAATATCTACTGAGATCAGTCCAGTATTGAGAGAGAGTGCTGGTTGCAGCACTCTATTGAGTGAAATATCATACTTTGCAATGATATGTACCTTAAAAGTGCTCGTTTTGCACTGACAGGCTCAGATTGTTATAAGTGTATGCCAACATTATGGAAAGTATAGAGCTTTATATTAGAGAGTAGAAACAGCAATTATATATCTGTTTAAAGCCAGACCAGACTCCATTGACAAAAACAGTATTTACATTACATTACATTGTGATTTTTACGTGTTCACATCTATAAAACAGTTTCATTTGCTGTTCCCATTAGTGACACGTGGGAAAATAAGAGTCCAGGATGAAAGAGACCAAAGTTTCCTCACACAACAAGGAACTCTCGTGACTTCCTCTTCATGTGTCTACTCAAACAGTCACAGTCATATTCAAATAAAAACTAAACATGCCAGTGAGGTCACATCGAGCCTTTTTTACATACCGACTGATTTCCATAACAAACATCAGTCACAGGAGCGCAGCTGCATTTGAATGGGAGTGTCTCACCTGACAGAGCCCTTGGGAACAGGAATGGTGGCACAGACGTTGATGGCAGCGCTGTAAAAACAAACAGTGACATCATCATCATCTTCACTAATCCTCAATGTGTTCATTAACATTGTGTCGCTAAGTGCTCACAGATCACGACGCTGCAAATGTTTTTAGTTGAAATGTTTTTTTTCATGTCACTAAGTACTTTTTTTTTTACTTTAGACATCTTCTACATTTCATAATGAAGAATTGTACTGACAGCTGCAGTTTTACATACTAATCATTTTATTAGATAATAGAATATATGCTGTTAAAGATTAAACCAGCTATCCTGTCTGTCTGGTGTCTCTGAGTTGTTTACATTTATACCTTTGACTGCTGATACTTTAGCTACATGATACTGATAATACTGTACTGTGTGTTTTTACTGATCATAGAAGAAGCTCTTTCTGAGTGTGCTGGTGGAGGACAGTGAAAGCTCCATGGTCAGGGTGGGTTACATGATGATGACTAGTCAGTGTTTCTGTGGTAAGTTTTCTAAATGGTGGGTAATTGTAATCAGGTTTTGGTGATTCTTCAGGCTTTATGGTCTGATGCAGAGCAGCTGCTATACCACACTGTGACGCAGTTGATGCAGAAAAGTACAGTGGTAAAAGTTCATCAGTATCCTCTTGTTAAGAGACAATGTATGATCATCAGAGATGTGGACAGCAAGAAACATGAAGCATGACCAAGCAGAAACCCCCATGACTGTGAAATGAAGCCAAAAACTGCACACATGAGGCTGGCTACAAAATTAATTTGTTGGAAAGGTTCTTGTGTGTGTGGCTCCGAGTTTGTCTCAATGATCTGCTTGGTTTTCTGTGTTAAAGTCCAAGTTGTTGTTTGCACACCACACAGCCAGTTGCGTGACCTCATCAGGCCAAATCAGATATTTTCTTAACTCAGAGCCAAAGAAGACATTTATAGGTTATGTATTTAGAACAATGTGTGTCTGCTTCATAAACCAGATGTCGTTCTTCTTCTGTTGTATGTCTGACAGACTAACTGCTCATGGCATGTGATTTCTAACAAAACCTTTTGGCTGATTTTGAAGGAGTTTGTGCAAAGATAAAATTTCCTTTCAAACATTTACAGTTTGATAGTTAAAGTTGAGTTTTGGTTTTCACATCTTGACTTGTACTAAATAAAGAACTGACCTCTTTGGTGGCAGATCACAGCGAAGCTTCAGGTACATCAGTAGTCTGCAGAGGAAAAACATCAACAGTTAGAAAACTTTTTTTAACCTTTTCTGACCTCGTTTTGTGGTTTCAACATAACACTTAACCCTCTGAATCACAATGAGAGGAAGGAGACACACAAACAGTATTCAGATAGTTTACTTAAAGGTCCAGAGTGTCAGATTTATGGGGACTCTCCTTACAAAATATAACATTCATAACCTGAAAATAAGAATCGTTTTGATTTTGTTACCTTAAAATGATTGATTGGGCTTTTCTCTTCACACTAGGAAGGAGGGTGAGGCGAGAGGGTTGCAACAGCAACTACACCACTAGATGGCACCAAAACCTATACAATGCACCTTTAAGACTTTGTTTCCATTTTCTTTTTTTATTTACACATCAACCAACCTTTAAATAAAAAGTAGTACGTATACAGTATATGTCCTACTTTTAATATCTTAAGTATTGGGAGAAAACAAACTGTTGCTATTATTATTAAATTAATACTAATTGTGAAAATAATATTTTAAGGTCGGTATACCTGCTTGTATAGAAACTAAATATTTCTGTATTAAATGTAGTGAATTCATGTCAAACACATGTTAATGTATTCAGTGGTAAAATATAACCAAATACATTTACAGTCACTCAAGTACAGTTTTGAAGGACTTGCACTTTACTTCAGCAGGAGAAACTCACTAATCAACATATTATATCCCGTTTGTTTAATTTGTATAAAAACAAGCTGTTATTTGTCAATCTGATTAAATTCCTCGAGTCTCTGGTTGGTTGCTTGGCAACTGGTCGCAGCTAAGAAATAGTCTGGCATATAACCCTGGATCAAAATGTCGAATTGTTGTTTCTACAACAAATAAAATGAATGAGACGTAACACGAGATGAACAGAAGCCATGCTAGCTGTTTCCCTCTGTTTCCAGCATTTATGCTAAGCTAGGCTAACTGGCTATGCTTTATTTAATGGACAGATACGGGCGCAGTATCAATCTTCTCGGTCTGAAAGAGAGCAAGTACAGGAAGTGTGTTTTACAAAATGTCAAACTATTCATAGACAACATGACTAAAACTACAAACACAAGTTGTAATAAAATGAAACAAAACATGTTTTTAACGAGGGCTGACGAGTGTTCAAGCTTCCTGTTTTCCAGCAGGTTTCTCCCTGTATGACTGTTAAATATCAGTTTCAAACCAGTTTTCTACAAATCACCCATCAATTCTGAGCAACTCCCAACAAAACCTGATGTCTACATGTCGTTGTTGTTCACATGTTTGGTGTTTGGGTCACTGTGTAGGAGAAAATAAGAGCATATAACCAACAGTTAAAGTTCATATAAATGCTTGTTAACCTTCCTCCGCTGTCTCTCTCGATGGTCGGGAAGAGACGGAAAGGAGGAGCTGAAGGCAGATCATCACTCAGCTGGTACTGCATTACTGTTTGCTGCAACGAGAGAAAGATGAAGAGCAGGGAAAAACGGATTTAGTGATCTGGTGTCATGTCTAACTTCCTTTTAACTGGATGAGAACATATCGGGTATGAAATTAATTAATCTGCAAGTTGAGACCAAACGTTTTTCTGTTGTCAGTTCTTGAGTCAAGACTAAGACCAAAATGTGTCCGACAACAGACCAGGCAAGACTTGTTTTTAGCTGAGCAGTTGTTAATCAGCTGCGGCTCCTACAAGAGAGTTGGGATGAGTGAAGAGTCAACAGTCTGTAATAAGATCATCAAGACGAGGAATAACGGAAAGGGACAGACGGTGACAAATCAGAATTTAAAGCAAATAAAAACTGAGTGATTTAATTATAATGACTCAATTAATAAAATACAAGACAAGATTATGGGGTTTGTCTTTAATTTCAAGGACTTCTAAAGCTCTTTGTTAAAATAAGAGGCTATTTTCAAAGTATTCCAGGACCTTTTTTTTTTATTGCTATACAAACTGCTACGTAGATGATTGACAATGACGTCCTGTTTTGAACACTGTTTCCTCAACAAACCAAAGATGCGGGTGCTGATTTTAATGTCTAAACTGTGACGATGACAGTTTGGTATTAAGTCTGGTTTTCCTTGTTGGCACATCATCACTCTGACTGATAAATGTAACAAAGTGGCAGCTATGAGGAAGTTTAACCAGCCGCCATCTGCTGACGTCAGAGAGGAAGTTATGCCATGATGACATGATGTTCTCTCATTGGTCAACAACAGATCCACACGTTAGACCCTGAGGGCAGATAAACAAACAGCAGCAGGTCGATATTATTGGCTGATTATCAGCTCATTGACCTGAATGATGACATGACATGAACAATGAACACAACACACTAATGAAAACCTGATGGAGTTTGGGTGCGCTGCTTGCGAAAAATAAAACACACACAAAAGAAAAAAAAACAAAACACAAACGACGGAAGGGAAACTGATCAAATATAAAACGTTTTCTATTCAATAGCTGAGCTGAGTGTCTCTGAACACACCAACAAGTCTATATATATAGCCGTGTTCACTGTGATGGACGGTTTAGTGTCTATCAGTCTGAACCACATGCCTTATGTTTATTTGTAATTAATGAGCTGAAACACTTTAAAACTCTTCGAGCTCTGCAGCAGGAAAGTGTTTAGTGATACGAGCTGTTTACTGTTGAGCATTTTGTGACTACAGTCCCCTCAGGGTCATTTACAGTCAGCAGCTCAAACTAATGCAGTCAAACACAATCAAGCTTTCATGGGGGTTTGAAAACAAATAATCTCACAGGTCCATTTAGCTCCCGATTGTTTAACACCCTCTTTACTTTTGTGTATTTAATTGATGTTTGAGTCTTGCATGTGCTAAAATGGTGTTTGTAGCTGCTTTATCATTGTACAGATGTTTTGTTGTCTCCAATCTCTGAAACCGTCAGCTGTTGGCCAACATTGATTTATGAGACTATCAAGAAATAACTTTTTATTTGCTGATTAACTGGCTTTATTATCTGGTGCTTGCTCACCCTCATTCACTGTCTATGTCTCTCAACCAATCCTCACTCTCTTTGTCACTCTCTCTCAAACAATCAGACACAAACCAGATTAAACTTCTTTTTGTTACTATTTTGCAGCATAAATTGCGAGTCAGACTCAGATTTAGAAGCAGGGTGCATGAAATAAACAAAGCTAGAACACAGGTAGAGTATCAGAGTTTAGTCCATGAATCTAACTGGATAGTCTCAGTTTCAGAGACATTTCAGGCTGACTGTGGAGGTTTGACCGGTCTAATTGTCTGATTGGCGGCCGTAGCGTGACATTTGGCTGTGTTTTTCCAAAAGTTGGATCTGGGTCAACCTCCCCGCTGCAGGTTGCTGTGTTTCTTAGCGGACCCCCCTGCAGCCAAAACAGACAACACCCACTGCCGTGCTGAATTCTGTCTGAATGTGGCCTAATGCATGTAACGTTTAGCGCAAACATCCATGATTCGTTCTGCTGTTTTAACACAAATATGAATTTCTTTCTGGTGGAAGCCTTAACAAGTTGAAAACAACTGTTCAATCAAATGACAGAGTGAGCAGATGAGAGCACCTCTCCCTGGCTGGGACAGAGTCGGAGAATCCGATGGGTGTCAAATTCGTCCAGTCGGACCGCCTGGTGGAAGCTGCACTCGTCAACACGAACAGCAGCTCCGTAACCTGAAGACAAAAAAAAGCAAAACAGAAACACCTGAAACAACATGAGACCTCGTCCTGTGGTTTAAGCCAAATCTTCAAAGTGGTTTTTAAGAGGATTTTAGTGTTTGTTTGGTAAAACGCAGAGCACTCTGGTCCTTTTCCATCATAAGCTGCCAATAAAAACAGAAACACTGTGTCCTGTCAGATCTAACACACACTGAACACAACACATTTAAAAATGAAGCAGTTATAAAGGTAATAAAAGCATCATCCATTATCAGGGCAGTGAATCTACACAAAGCAAAAAGTAATCAGACTCTGAAATAAGAAACAAATAAACAAATACCAAAATAAAGACACATCTGTCTCACTGATTTGACAATGTGGTAGACTGCTATTTAAAAAAAACAAGAGGGAGGAAATTAAATATTGGAGGAAATGAAGTGGAGACGAAAACACGCTGTCTGTCAAACTGGTTTACTGTTGTTCTGTATTTATCCAGCAGACGATTAGAATATGAAACAAACCAGAGTTTGTTTTTACTTTCTGACTCTATTTTCATTTAATACTTTTGGATAAAAAATAAACTTAAACCAGGTCACAGGTTGAGGATTCTTTTGTAGCTGACTCAGGCGGGGCCTGAACTCCGCTGTTTTATTTTCATTCCTGTATAGAATGAGCCATAAAGTCCCAGAAGGTCAGTACAAAGAAGAGCAGAAATTAAACAAATATATTCACACAGCATACAATGTTACGCAAAGATAGATAAACACAACAGAATCCAATCTGTAGGCACCTGTCGAAATAAAAGGCTCATTCTGAGGTAACAAAAACAACTATTCTTATTTTCAGGTTATAAATGTTAGAAATCTGACACACTGGACCTTTAAAGGCACAAAGTTAGACTTAAATCTGTGTCTGCATGTGTGTGTTGGTGTGTGTCACCTCTGAGCTGTGACTTGCCGATGCTGAATTCTTCATTCAGGCCAATTCGCATTTCTGTTAAACAACAACACGTTAGATTTCGTTAGAGTCACAGGAGCATCTTACTCACATGAAGAGAATAAAGTTCAGACTCTAAGACATAACTACATGTGGTGAACCTTGTAGTAAACAGTCTGAAGGTGCCTTCACATGATTAAAGATTTGATCACCGCGAAGTACGGTGCAGTGTTCAGTCAGTGCAGTCACACATAAAAACCACATTATTCTTCATCATAATTTCTAACAACATGATGGAGCTAACATTTTCTGGTTAGCAACTGTATATCTCCTGACTCTGTGTACCTGACAGAGTTACCATACATAAACAGATAACTTCAAGCTAAGTTTGTGCCCATCCACTAAGCTGGTAGTTGCCCTGTTTGACTGCTGACATTTCTGCATGGGTCACTTTTCCTGATGAGATTATAATTTGTTTTGAACATTGTGTTATAACTAGTTCAAGTGCAGTGCTTGGCATCTAGCCTAGCTGGGTGTCACACAGTGGCACGGCCAGTGTGGTTTGATTGCTGATCATGTGTAGCTTCCTTGAGAATCTCTGACTGGCTCTTTCTGTTGCCTTTATTGGACAGATTTGGCAGCTAAAAATGGATTTTTAATTATTTCCTTCCTTGTTTGACATTTTTATTTTATTTTGGCAGGCCTGGATTGCCTTCAAGTTGGTCGCTGCCTAAGCTGGTGCGCGGTAGCCATTCAGCTACCAAGTCTCTCTGTGATTGGCTGTTTCTGACAGCAGTTCTCTTGTATAGTTGTTATGGTCGTAGTTTTGTTCCCTCTTTCAGGGTTTGTGCTGAACACAACAGCCTGCACAGTCTGTTGTGGCGTCACAGATATTAATAACAACCTGCTTTTAATCATATTTAATGAGGAGTCCTTCAACCTGACCTGAGCAGCTCGGCATGTAGCACTTGACTTTGATCTCTCCCTCGATGTCGGCCTTCATCAGAACTCCCTGCAGCACAAAAAAACACCAGGTTACTGAGTTTAAACCGGTTTAAGCACGAGGACGGGATGTTAGCAGGATTTAAGTGTTTCAGACAGATTGCTGCTCGGATCACATTGATGTTACTCACGTTGGAGCCGATGACGACCGACATCCTCTCAATCACATCCACAAATATCTCGCTCTTCCCTCCCTGGAAACACACAAACAGAGATACATGTGGAAATTGTGAAGTCTGTTTGTTCCAGTAAAGTCATTGAGCTGGGCCCAGAAAAAAAAACTCCTCATCAACATTATTTTACGTTTAATATCATTGATTGTCATAAATCTCTATGTTACATTTAGATTATTCTAACAACTTTGATCAATCCTGGAAAACCTGATGCAAGTTCATCTATAAATAAACATTTAAACAACGTGAGTTTGATTCACTTTGTCACATTCAAAAGTTCAATTTATGAATTCTTCAATAATCAACACGTTGGTTTATTATTTTAAATGAATGCTATCGCTGTATGTTCTTTACTTTTCTCTATGTAGAATAATGTCAGAAATACCATGATTACATATTTTAACAAGCTAATTAAAATGTTTTAATCTAAAGTTCTTCAACTTCTCCATTTCTTTCATTAAAGTAGTTCCAGGACCTTAAACTGATTCTGTCTCTGGTTTGTTCATGTTCACATGTGTGTGTGTTACTAAAAGACAAAATTATACTCCTGGAAAATGACCCACAAGTGACTTCCTCACAGACTTGTTGGACTTCCCCATCTAGAAAAATGCCAACATGTTCCAGGATTTTCCTGAGCTAAAGTCAGTTGGAAAATAACGAGATTGTGTGTATGACAGCAGTGTTTTTTCACAGGGTTCCCACACCTTCTTAAAAATAAACAGGGGGCAAAATACATAAATTCAAGCACTTTGAACGTACCTGCTCCCTGCTGGACTGGATTGGTCTGGTGGCTGCAGAGCTCGGAGCCACTTTACTCTGTTGTGTCTCTGCTCCAAACTGCAGCGAAATAACGACAGAGACACAAGTTTGAATAAAATGCACTCAAATCTGAAATTTCCTTCTGTCAGCAGAGAAAAGGTTTGTTTCTTATAAGACTGTTACCCTTCCCCTGTCCATCCAGTCAACCCTCTGTGACCTCTGACCTCCGGTCTCATTGTGTTAACTTACCAAGCCAACGTTACTGAGGTCAAACAGGCTAAACGGTTTGGAGGAGACCGCTTCAGTCTGGATGAAGTTCTTCAGGACATCGGAGGACGTTGTCTGGATGTAACCATAGTCCTGACAGACAGACAGACAGATTTTGATTAGTTGTCAAATATTCAATTAATCACCAACTATACTGTTAATCAATTTGTTTTGACTCATTTTTTAAGAAAAATGTCAAGATTCTCTGATTTTTGCTTCTCAAATGCAAAGTATTTTCTTGTTTTCTTTGACCTCTATGAAAATAAACTGAAAATCTTGTATTGTGGACAAAACAAGACATTTGGAAACACTAATCAAATATTTTCTGGCATTTCAAAGACAAATTTAATCGAGAAAATGATTAGTTGCAGTTCTGGTTTACAGTTTATTGAAACATAAACATTGTACTTGATGTTTCAGCGTTTTGTTACTCATTACTTCAATTGTTTTCTAAGATGTTTGATGAATACAAGCCCACGCTTTGATGTTTTTGAGGTCTGCACCTGAAGTTCGTCTTATGGAGACTCACCACAATCTCGTCCAGCAGCTCGTAGATGAGGGCAAAGTTCATCTGGACTGACTTCTCTGACAAGCTGCCACAGTAATCTTTAACCAGAGCTGTCAACCTGACAACACACGGTCATTTATTCATTCACTATAGGCAGATTAAAGATTATCAAATCAGTATATTCACTCCTAATCCTTCTAAATCCCTGGTTGGGTCTTTAGGTAAATATTTTTTAAGTAAGGTACTTCTTTTTTTTCATATTTCGGATATTTAAATTATTTTGACATCTTCAAAGAAACTGTGGATGTCAAGATAAAAAGATTAACGATTGAAAAATATGTTTTAAGTGATTATAGATGTTTTACACCAACAAACACACACACACACACACACACACACACACACCTGTTGAGGAACTCGATGATGGTGAAGGGGGAGGAGTCAGCTGTAGTCGTGGCGACCCAGTAGAGTCCGCCCTGCCTGACGTGGACGAAGTGAAGATCTTTGTGACTCTGCAGAAGACAAAGATGAAGATGACACGTGACGCCAACATACAACATGCACATGCATGTTGCAGGGGCCCCTTTAAATGACCTCACACACAAGACACACGCATGTTACCATGACGACTGGAGGCTGGTCTCCAGTCAGCGCTGTGACCTTCTCATAGAAAACACCGACGACGTCACTTCCAGCTTCGCCACGGACTGATGGTGAGGTTAAGAAGAGGGGAAACAAGAAGTGAAACAAGAAACGTATGTGTGTGTGTGTGTATGTGTGTGTGCCGATCACACACAGATCGTACCTTTTTTCTGCAGAGCCGTTAGTTTTGTGTCGTTATTTGTGATTATTAAATTCCCAGTGAGGTTTACTGTTTCAGTGTATTTGCTGTCACTGTCAGAGAGGTATTCATTTTTTTTAACCATCATCTTTACTATTGTGGTTGTAGTTTGAAGTGGTGTCTTACTGGACTGCATTACTTTAAGAGGTGTTTCTATTATATTGGTAAAAAACCATTTATGTGAATGAATCAATAACTCCATAAACTGATAAATTAATATGTATGTGTGTGTGTGTGTGTAAGGAAACAAGCAGGTAAGGATACAGTCTTTATAGATGAGGTGGTCCCCCTTTGAGGACAAGATGAAGACCTGAGAGATCATCCTGCAGACAGACAGAGAGACAGACACAAACAGAAATCATCAATCAGATAATTTTCTCTCCGTTATCTGTTGGTCACAGTCCTGCTCCACTAACAGACTCAAGAACACAGACATAAAGACTGTACTTTCTGTCATTTTGTCATGTTTGACTCCATTTGCACTTGATCTGCAGTTCTATTTCTTATTTCTATTAAAAAAATGTATTTATGTTATTATTATTTTACTTTTTATATAGATCTAGATATAATTTAAATTCAGATTTTTTGTACAGGTCATTTTAATGTTTGTTTACTGTGTCTCATGCTGCTCTATCCTATCAAATATCTAATACAGTGGCTCCACCTGCTGGTGATATTTGATGTTCATCATTTCTTAAATGTCTCTCTCACACACAAACAGCGTCTCTGTGGATGACTTACAGCTAAAACCGAGACAGTGTTCAGTTCATTTAGTTTAGGAAAGAGCTCCCACCAAACTCCACTCAATATTCTGCTATTTTCTTATGTGTCCTAAACAAAACACTTAACTTCATCGACAGCCTTTTGTCCACACAGGAAAAAAAAGACATTAAAACTGCCTTAACTAAGCAGCTGTACGTTTATTTACTGCTTTACTTACCCGGTAACTTATGGTGAAAGAGTTAAAGGCGATAAATGTTGATTATTTGAATTATCTGTCACTACGTCCATTGACTTGCTAACGGTTGCTAACGGTCGCTAACGGTCGGACTGGCCGTTAAACGTAGCTACGTAAACGTCTCATAATTCACATGAGAGCAGCTCGTCAGCGCTGACACATTTTGTACAGATAAAACTGTGTTTGTATCATTTTTATCGCCGCTGGAACACTACATTAAATGTACGTTTTTGTTAGCTGTCTGCTCTCCACTGACACAGACTAATGTTTACAAACCGGCTCTTCTTCTTCTTTGATGTTTAACGGCAGTCGGCATCCTTAGTGTTGCATTTACTGCCATCTGCTGGACTTTACTTTTATTTATTTTTTTAATTAACCCATTTAAAACAAGATATCCCATTATGATTTCCCCCCTTCTCTAGATTTCCCACACTCTATTATAGTCTGCTCTGCTACCTCTCCAACTTCACCTTGTAACTTATATAAATGTCTCCCCTTTTCCTGGTTTTTCCAATTTTGTTTCCATTGATTAATTATTTCTTTCCATATTAAACTTTTTCCTTCTGCTTTTGATACTTTTACTTTCATTTCCACCTCCTCTTTCTTTGCTGCCTCCTTTGCAGTTTTGCTGCTTTTTCATTCCCCTAGGTGAGCTGGTACCCACATGAAAGCTATTTCCCTCCCCTGCTGTGCTAATCTGGATGTTTTTAACAGTATTTCATATAATATATTTCCTGATGTGTTTTTGCTGTTCTATTTTTAATACTAAGCGCTGCCTGTTGACAACCCCCAGCTCCTCCATTCTGCATGACGAAGTGTGTCCCTGTCAGCTAAATGACTAAATGTAATATTATATTTTTAACATATAGCCATGTTCTGATAACATATACACCAATGTAAGTCTGAACAATAAGGTTTTAGTTATTTTTTCTTCCAAACTTTCTTCCAAAATTGAAAGAACCAACAAACAAATAAAGAATTCAGTCATACTAGTTCACATTGTACAATAGTGGTAATAATAATAATAATAATTTTATTTTATAGGCGCCTTTCTGTCACCCAAGGACACCTTACAATAAATGAGAGTAGACAGCAAATAACAAAAACAAACAAAAAGAACCATAAAAGTATATCAAATTACACGAATACAACATTAAAAACAGGTTAAAATAGGACAATGGAATTGAATCAGATGAAAAAGGCAATTTTAAACAGGTGGGTTTAAGTGCAGACTTGTGAGAGTGAGTTGATGTTCCTTATGACGGGGGGTAAAGAGTAAAATTATACAATGCAATACAATACAATAGTAACATAGCGCCAGCATAGTTACATGATAGTATAGTAAGGATCAAAAGAGAAAAGCAAAAATAAAACTTAGATGTGATAGACTTGTGATCTTACATATAAATAAAGTTCTAGTTATAACTGTTGTGACAGGTTATTGGTTGAAAATATCTGCATGAATGTACAGCCAACTGTTTACATATTTAATTTCATTTTTTGTACATGTATACTGTAAATACTGTAAATCCTGTCCATACTGCCATATTACCATACTTATTTTTTTACATTTATACTAATAACTCTGTTTACACTGTACCATATTGCCACATGGATGTCTTTTAGCTTTTTACATCTTTTACTTATATTTTATATTTCATGTTTATGCTGTTTGGGATAAGAGGGAAACAAAATGTCAATACTCTGCATGTCCTGTACATATAAAAGCATTGACAATAAAGTTGACTTGACTTGACTTGAATATTCATGATAGATAGACATTTTTAATAGGAATTAACTTAAGAGACTTAAAATAACAATCAACTTCAATCAAAAATAGCCTAAATGATGTGAAATTATGGATGTGAAATTTCCCTAATAAAATATAGAGGTTGACAATAATACATAGTTTCTTTTTTTTTTGTATTCAAAAATAAGTAATCATTTTTTTACCTCAATGCTGATTCTATGTTTTTTTTTTTACCCAGTATATAGTTCTCAAGTTCGTTCCAAAGTGTACTACTATATGGGCAACCATAAAATAAATTAGTTACATTTTGCATGTTTGGTTTTATAAAAAGTACATTTGTTATCAATGTCAAGGAATTTTGATAAATATGCTTTAGATAGTACATAGATAGGTATATGCAGGGGCGCCGCCAGGAATTTTGGGCCCCATGACAAAAAAAATCAAATTTGGCCCCCTCTGTGCAGCTGTTGTCCCCACATCTCTAGTACCTAACTATCCCATAAAAGCTTTACATAACTCTAATTAAAGGCTTGCAACTGTTTGTCTTGTAGTTCAATACTAGTACTAGCACAATACTGCTGGTGATTTGTACATGCATGCAAGTCTGCATACAGTATGCAGTGCAGTTCACTATTTGATGCAAGATTAGAAGCTACCATAAAAATGTGCTAAATGCTATCTTTATAAATGTAAAAACAAATAGATAATTAATTTCATTATTATATTTTAAATATATATATACTCAATGATGATGGTTTAATAATTTTATATTGGTGTTTACCTATTTTTTGGGACCCCTGTCATTCGTGGGCCCTTGGAATTGTCCTAACCTTCCCCCCCTATGTTATGTAGTATTTTTAAATGTAATTCTCTGATTTTATTTGTGACACAGAATTTATGCCAATCAATGTCCACAAAGAAAAAAATAACTTTCCTCTAGGTGTTATTTTCTTAACATTGTAGAAAGGTTTTAGTTATTTGGCCACATAAACGTTAGTTGTAGTGACGCCATCCCACCGGCAGGTGGCAGCAGAGGCGGGAATTCAAGCGGAAGTGGCTCCTGTCAGGAGGAACCTCCGTAGTATGTTTTACATCCCGAGCGAGTAGTTCACCATGAAGTAAGTAAACATGTTTATATATTAAAGTATTTATTTATTTCTACTGATATACTGAAATAATTCACATCCTTTGATATGTATCACCCTAACCTGCTACAGCCTGTGCTCACAGCTAACGCACGTTGTTGCTAGGTTACGCTCTTAGTTTCACCAAACTGCGATTAGAGAAATGCAACAATTAAACTGTTAATCTGCTGCTAAAAGTGACTCATCAAACTACACCTGGCGTTAAAATGAAGCATTAAAAGTTTTTGTTTTTTTATTCTGCATCAGGCAAGCAGGTCGTATTTCAAATAAATCTGAAAATAGACCTCCAGACAGAGAACAGCTTGATGTTTAAGGTTTATTTTTCATATGCAGGTTAACACAGAGTTATTAATACACTGAAATGTGTTGGACGAGGAACAGGAGGATAAACTATATATACTATATATACTATTATATAAGATAGATAGATAGATAGATAGATAGATAGATAGAGTACTTTACCTATATGCAGGCATGAGGTAATGACACCAGTATAAACAGAATAGACTCTAATGAGGAAGAACATGTGGTTCTACCTCTAAAAATATACGTAAGATAAATATACATATGGACTCTTGTGCATTGTGAAAAACTTAAATCAGCTGTTACAGAATGAGTGTCCTCTCTCTGCAGTCATCAAACTTACAGTGGAGCTGCACGAGTCTCCGACTGAAACTGCTGTGTTGTTTGAGCAGGAGGTCATGTGATGGATGGGAGTTGTTCTCCATGATAGTGAGCAGTTTGTGCAGCATCCTTTCTCTCCACAACCAACCAGCTGCAGGGGCTCCAGAGCAGTCCCCAGCACAGAGCCAGCCTTCTTGATCAGATTGTTCAGGTTTTTTTTGTGTCGCTGGCTGCAAAGAAGACTGCACTTGCAACAACAGACTGATAAAACATCCGCAACATCTTGCTTCACACATTAAAGGACCGGTGCTTCCTCAGAAAGTAGAGTCTGCTCTACTCCTTCCTGTAGACAGCCTCAGTGTTGCATCTCCAGTCCAGTCTGTTATCCAGGTGCACGCCCAAGTACTTGTAGTCCTGCACCGCCTCCACCTCACACAGGGAGTGTTGATTTTAAACAGAGTAACGTGCCTGCAGACGAAGTACTGTGACTACAGACAGCGTAGCTCATGAAGTTTTAAACTTCATCCTCAAGACCAAGGATGATCCTGGTCCCTCTCGTCCTCCAGTCGAGCCTCACAGGAATAAGAAGCCATGGTGTGTTCAGGTGCAACAACAGTTCCGTTTATAAACTAAACCTTTTTTTCTGTGTTTTTCAGTCCACTGACGAAGGTGAAGCTCATCAATGAGCTGAACGCTCGTGAGGCTGACCTCGGGGTGAATGAGTCTGTTTCCTGGCACACCGAGTACAAAGACAGCGCCTGGATATTCATCGGTAAGATGGGTCCTCCTTGTCTGGATTTCAGGATAAACAACATTGACATTAGGGAGGTTAATGGAGAGAGAGAGTAAAGAGTGCCGTCCCTGATCAGCCGGTGTTTGGTGTTGTTGTTTCCTGCAGGAGGATTTCCATACGAGCTGACTGAAGGCGACATTATCTGCGTCTTCTCTCAGTACGTTTCCTTCATTTCCATCAGCTGCAATGTTGTTGCCGTGGTCAGAGAACAGGAGAATTCACTTTCTTTTTTCTCCCAAACACGTGTCAGGTATGGAGAGGTCGTTAACATCAACCTGGTGCGAGACAAAAAGACGGGGAAGTCCAAAGGTTTCTGCTTCATCTGCTACGAGGACCAGAGGAGCACTATCCTGGCTGTGGACAACTTCAACGGCATCAAGGTGACACGCTGCGTCACGTTTGTTAAACTTCACTTCAGTTTGAAACTGAAAACAGCATCTGTGTCGACACCATTGTAGTTATGTTGTGTTAAAGACTGGAAACCTCAAGTGTGGCTGTGTGAGGTACTGATCGAATGCAGCATCTTTCTGATCGATTGTGAGGTCATCAATGAGGTTCAAGAGCAGGACGTTCGTCTCGTTGACTCAGTCGAATCTGTCTTGTTTTTGCCGTCAGATCAAAGGTCGGACCATTCGCGTGGATCACGTCAAAGACTACCGACCTCCCAAAGACACGGAGGATATCGACGACATCACCAAACACCTGAGGGATGAGGGCTGCGCTCCCAAAGCCCACGAGTCATCCTCCTCCTCAGAGGAAGACGAGCAGTACACCATCCCTGTGAAGAAGGCCAAAAAAGGTAAGGTCACTTCCCGTTGTCCTAAATATCGTCATTTTGTTCTGCCCTCTACAGGTTGACTGTACTTTTCTGATCCAGTTTAACTAATTTAGCCTCTAGCAGTTTGTTTTTCTTCTCCAACATGAATTGATTTAGCTGCTTTATTTATTTGACCCTTTTCACTCTACACTCCAATCACAGTTGTGCAAACCTCGATCAACTTCCTCCCATCCTTAGAAATGTGCTTGTGTTTGTATGACTTGTATAACAGCCTGTGGACTGATTTCTATATAAAGGACTCAGGACGAATAGTCAGTTAGTCAAAACTAACAAATTTTATCTTAGAGTCTGTAAACAAACGACCTTTACAACACAGAGTTCAACACCAAGTCCGAAGTCAGAGCTAACGTGACTGCAAAGCATAACTAACATCAGCTACTTCATCCTGGGGCTGATGTGGCTGTAAATTGGCTGTTTTGGCAATGGCAGGTTTTCTTTGTTGGCTGGTGTTGCGAGAGGGCCTGCGTCACTGGGTTGGATAGTTGTTATTTACACTATGTTATTTACAGCTTTCCAGATGACTTCAGCAGCTTGTATTAAGACAAACAGTGTTGATAAATGATGTCACTAACGATCGCTTTCTACAAGCCAAGTCGAGCGATGCAAGGCAGAGACCAACCTGCTAACTGTAACTGAAGCTGAGCTGGCTGTGGTTCTGTTGGCACGGGTTTGGTTGCTTCGTGGTGTTGGCCAGTAGGGTGATTTGCAAATAGCGAGCTAGTTAGCACCATGGAGCTAATGTTTCAAATAAAAAGCAGGAACATTACAGGTAGTAACATTATTCTGAAATGTATTTTACAGCGTTCTGACTTACATACCTTAGTACAGGAAAGGAGGAGGATGGCTGAGGTTTTGACTCATCTGTGGTTGAAGCACTTACTTAGCTGTTTAGTCTTTGTAGAGTGAGTGTTCACTGAAATTACACGTTTCTATGATGTAATATTTTTATACAGAAAGTCTTTATGTGAAAACAAATGTTTGTTTTATAATTTCTTCTCTCTGCCTCAGACAAGAAAGAGAAGAAGAAAAAGAAGAAAGAGAAGAAGGAGAAGAAGAGGAAGGCCGAGAAAGAGAAAGACAAAGAAAGGGGGGGCCGGGTGCCACACTCCTCCTCCTCTTCACCTCCTCTTCCTCCTCCTGCCATCAGAGTCAAAGAGGAGAAGGAGGATGCCGCCTACAACAAGTACAACCAGAGGGAGGCGCCACCAGGAGGACATCAAAATGGACAGAAAGCGAGGGAGAATGAGAGACTCCGGGGGGAGGAAGAGGAGGAGAGAAGGAGGAGAGAGACAGACAGGGAGAGAGGAGAGGAAGACAGGAGGAGACACCATGAGAGGGAGGGAGACAGAAACAGAGACAGAGATGGAGACAGGAGGAGAGAGGCAGACAGAGAGGGAGACAGGAGGAGAGAGGCAGACAGAGAGGGAGACAGGAGGAGAGAGACAGAGAGAGAGACAGACAGAGACGACAGAAGAAGAGAGATGGACAGGGAGAGAGGAGAGGAAGACAGGAGGAGACACCATGAGAGAGAGGGAGACAGAAACAGAGAGAGAGATGGCGACAGGAGGAGAGAGACAGACAGAAATGGTGACAGAAGAAGAGAAACTGACCGCGACAGAGATAACGATAGAAGGAGAGAGACGAGCAGAGACAGAGACCGTCCCTTTAAACGCTGAGACCACCTGATACCATGACATCATGTTTGTGTTAACGAGGTTGACATCACCCTCTGCTGGCTGCATCATTCATTAGACAACACACTTTTTTTTATTGTTAGTGGTCATGATTTAATTCAGTTCGGCTGCAAAACGTTTACGTAATCTTTACATGAATTGAGCAGGAAAGTTTTTCTGTTTGAATCCCCCCGACCTGAAATGTTAAATATTCGTATTGTTTAAATGAGTTTTGTAATAAAACAAAGAAATGGCATGTGCGTTTTTTTGTTTGTTCGCTTTTAAAGGAACGTGTTTGCAGCGGCCACCATCCATTAAAATTGTCTTGTATGTTCAGGTGATTATATACACATGAAATCAAAGTTATGAATAATATTTTTCATATCTGCCTCATTCTGAAAACAGAGCAAAGATGAGAATCACACAAACAAACTGCAATCATTTATTATAGAAACATCACACAACACTGATAACAAAAACATCCTCTTATCACAGTCGGATGATGTAAAGACGATACCAGTCACTTTTTTTATTGATTATAGATCTGATATTTTTAAATTGTTCCACTGCCATGACAGAAACTCTTCAAAGAGGAGAGAATTAGACACATTTTGGTAACACTGTATTTTACAGTTTTTTTTCCTTTCAGGTTGGTGGACGGCTCTAAATACTACAATACCCATGAGCCTCAGCTGCTGCTGATTATTAATTGAATCCCAAATGGATTCAAAATGCTGAATATTTTATCAGGTTTCAACAATTTTTTAGCTTGTGGCAAATTTAAGTGTGAGTGTGAATCTAGATTAGATATTTATGTTACTGAAATGCACTCTGGGAGTCGTAGTTGACTTTTACATCCACAGGCTTTTTGAGTTTTAATCAAATAACCAACATATTTTCTACCACAGATGTTCATTTTCTGTACCGAACATTCAACCAGGAGAGTTTCATGTCCATACTAGACCTGAATACACTTTTCTACTTCACTATGAATGAACAGTAGTCCATGGTGTAACAGTTATAATGTTGAGGTGTGACAGTTCAGCAGAACAGAAGAGAATTAACAACGTCATGAACAGCTTACAAAATATTACTTTCAAAAAATCGTTGTACGCCTGAACAAACACAAATACATGTCAAAATTAGCACGAGGAATAAATGCAGCAGTCTTTGTTTTTAGAAAATATATTGTCATTATAACTTCATTTACAATATTTTCAAACATTTTGTAGAAAGTCGGCGAGTTGTTGAGTGGAAGTGATTATCAGAGAGCAGCGTTTCCTCTGTGTTTATTTTTCAGCAAAAAAAACGGCAGCGATCAGATTTAAGTGAGACATCCAAAATCACCTGGATTTAATGAAAATAAAGCACAGAGGACCATGAATAATCTCTATTTTAATGAATAGTACTATAATGAATGAGTCTTTAAAGCTTTCTGATGCAGCAGGAAAAGAAAAAGGATTTGCCAAGTCAGTCCTCCCTTACAGTTTACAAGTGGTATTAAAAGTTAAAGTTAAAATGATGTTAAGACAAGCTATTCATTTATTTTATTTGTACTTTGACTGTGTTCTCTGTTAACTAGCTGACTAAAATCTTTATTAAGATGCACAAGTGGTTGGATAACATTTGTTTTCTAGATTACTATCTAACTAAAAGCTTGTAAGGTAATGAGTTTCAGCCAAGATGTTAATTAGTTAGCTCGCCAACATGCAACAGATTAAGCGATGCCACACCAGAATATAATCTGTATGTGAGAGTATTAACTCAGTAGTTAATGTCAGCTCAGCTATTAAAAGTAAGTTTCTTTCCATTAAATGTGGAATTTAACAGCTCCATAGATCAACGTTTACTTTTCTTTCTTTCGTACCGTTTACTATTCTTAACAGTGACTCACTGGACTGGAACAAATCAACTCTGCCGCTTCAACAACACTCACAAGCAATTGCACAATTTTCTCGCTAGCAAACATTGTGATTATTCGCCACAGCCCATCATCTGTTTGCAATTAACCGGGCTTGAAAACGGCAATTTAAATTCATGGGTTGTGCAGCATCTCTGGCTGGAGAGTGGCTAGAAAATATTTTGTAAATCAGTAAAATGGATATGGCTTTTTTTTTTAGATGACTTTATTGAGCCTTTATTGAGGTCAACGCTTTTTTGAAATTAACATTGTTTTTTTTTCTAGCAAACCAAACAAAGAGGAAACGCCGCTGAGGTCTGAGGGGTTCACGGTTCAGTTACAGACGTGTCTGTAGTCGGAGGTATCTTGTGACGTTGGTTTCTTCCTGGTCAGTTGCTACAAACATTTATAGACAAGGAATGTTTTTTTTTAATGTTTGTTTGTTTTGTTTTTTATCCACAATGCCATATGCGCTTTGAGCTAAATAAAGGGAATAATGTCCGTCCATTGTGTTACTGATTTTTAAAATTAAAAAATAAATTTAAATATGTTTGTCATACTGTAAAACAGGCTCGGTTGTGTTTCACTGGGTAGGTGAAGCACTTCAGCACCACGACTCCCTCACAAAGACCTTGAACAAGAAGAAGAGGAGGAGGTTGGCGGTAGAAAAGTAAGGCGCTGGCGGCTAAACAAACTGCAGGAAGAGGGATCTGAGGATTATTCCTCCATTTCACTGCTTTTATCTGAGATTAAAGAAGGTCTGAGGATTAACTGGATTTTGCAGCTCAGCCAATTCCCACAGAGGTCGAACACTGACCTCCAAAAATGTGAGAGACGAGCCTGCAGAGTCACAACGCTGCTCGATGCCATCAGTCCAGTCTTATAGACCTGCAGGGATCTGAACCAGCAGCCTTCCACTCAGCCCCACTTACTGAACAGGCGTGTTCACATTATTCTGCTTTACTTGAACTGCCAGCAGCCTTTTTCAAGCAGCCGAGTCGAAGACTTTGAAGATGGACCCCAGCTTTACTTTGTTGGGACTGTATTGTAACGATACATCGGTCAAACACAAAACATTATAAAGAATCTTGAGCCTGATCGATTAAAGGATATTGACTAAAATACAGATTAAGCATGACATTTACAGTGTGAAAATAAACCTGTTAGAGACAAACTGCAATGGAGACACCGTACTAGCTTTTTGTTACTTATCAGCTGACAAACACACCAATACCAATCTATCTTCAATAAGCTACGCTAACGTAAGATAGCCAATTTGTCAGTGCAGCTGTTGACGGTTATATAGACTCTGCTGGTGGACACTGTGGATTGGACCCTGGCTGAAAGCACCAGTGCTGCCAGCAAAGACCAGAATATTGTGAACACATCGGGCCAACGGGAAGACTGATGTGGCGCCTGAGACCAGAATCTTTTCTGCTTAGGCGAATAAACTCATAACAGCTCGGCTTCTGTTGAGTCCAGATGTCCAGGTCTGGACAGGTGCTGGTCAAAACAGCAGGCCTGACCTCTTTTTCCATCGTTTCCCAAAGGACAGAGGCCTGATGCTCAACACTGGTGGAGGTTTCTTCCACTTTTCCTCTGGTGCCTAATCGAGGGACAGGAGGACGACCCGTTCTGTCCTGTAATTCATCAAAGACCAAACACAGACATCACACCTGGTGGAGCTGGTCTTCTGAGTCGTTTGAGAAGTTGTCTCTCAGCGCTTCAAATGTTTTTCCTCATAAATGACTCCAGCTGCTCAGCCAGCTGCACCACCGACACAGGATGTTTACAGCACAGGAGTCCCTGTAACCACAGAACCAGACAGGTGGACTCGACACCTCCCTGGCTCCCAAACTGATCCTGCATCGTGATGTCCATCTACTGTTTGTGGATACTGACTGTGACTGCCGTTCAGCACATGGAGATGGTGACATTGATCCCCAGGTTGCCGTTGTCGGCAAATAGATGAGCGATGGAGGTGTCGAACACTAGACAGTCGCTGTTCATGATGGCAGCCGCAACCCCGTCATGGATGGAGCGCGGCGTGGCCTCCCAGGTGAGCCGCCGTCGGTTGCCGTTGAGCTCCAGCCGATAGGCGAAGTTCTCTGCCTGCTTTCGGGTGCCAATGAGCAGCACAACAGCGAAGAACTGCTGGTGGCCTTCGTATTTCTCCTGCTTCTCCAGGACCAGCATGAAGTGGTGGCTGAAACAAGACTGCATCATCACCCAGTCCACCGCGCCCGGCAGGTTGATGTCTGTCGCCAGGAAGACGATGTCCTCCCCCTGCAAAGAGAAAGACGTCACGCACATTTTAGCATTTATCTCCCTTACCTCTTCCAAAGAAGTTCTAAACTCTCTTTCAACAGTTTCAACCCTTCAAATGTTCAATAACAATAACACCAACCATATCCTCCAGACCTGGACCAAGAAAGTTTTAAGTTTTGGTGCTGACCTGCAGTGTGGTGATAGACTTGTGTGCGTGCATCAGGTGAGGCATGACGGCCTCCAGCGATCCATGCCACTTGCAGGTAGCTCCGGGACACGGACAGGTGTACGGCCTGAACTCACACACTTCCTCATGATCGGGCTTCTCACTGTGGTGAAGCGTCAGCAGACAACCGGCCGACGAGTACTGCAGGGAGGACACAAATACGAGACTGAGTATTCTACTAAAACACTGTTCTCCAGCTTGATATGTGGACACCTTCCTGCTGATGGAAATCATTGGCACATTTTAAATTGTCATATTTTAAATTAACAAAACCACAATTTATTCTTTGTGGCTGCATAATTTCCTGTACAACAGTAAATAGGCAAATATCAAGATCAGAAAGATATTTTAATGAATACAGAGACAATTTCTCAGCTCTACCATGTTAAACGGAATCGTTCGGTTATAAATAAATCTCTCATTCTCTAAAAAGTGAAGTAAGTTTTTCAGACGCTGCTGAGCTGAGGAGTGAATCTGTTGATTATCGGTGCAGAGACAAAGACAAAGACAGGCCTTTTCTTACTTTGGATTTGAACTTGTCTGCATTTATTTTACATGTGTTTTATTTATGAATGAATGTTCTTCTTCAGCATCAGAGCACTATTTTTTCTTACCAATATTAATCACATTCTTCAAGCATTTTCACAGCAGTCATTTTGACTCATAGCAGAAAAACCTCCATTTCAGCAGTTAATAATATTGTTAGTATTGTTAGTAGCATGTTAGTCAAAATGGCCTCCCTTCTATTTTGGGAACTCCATCTGTGTCTCTAATTTTGTTGGTTTGCTTGTGAGAACACAATTATTTATAATTTTCTATCAAAGACAAATGAGCTTCATATTTAATAAAGCCCTTATACACACTATACACACTGATATTCTGCTGTATTTTCCTGTCTGCCTGTGAATTAATTAACTGCTTATTTAAATTATCCAGATGAAGCTCTGATATAAATAACATCTGTGTTTCTATTCCTGAGGAGCAGATTACAAACAAATGGCTGCAGCTTTCTCCTTAAATTTGCTGAGATGCAGCTGAAGGTCACAGTGATGGGATTCCCCCTCCCTGCTCCTCCTCTTCCTCTTCTTTTATCTTGAACAACAAGGCACTTATAGATAGACCAGGAGCCTATAGCGGTCTACGACAGGGGGGAGCACTGATGAGGACGGTAAATGAGGTATGAAATCAGCGAGACGATGAGGAGCT
The DNA here is from genome assembly GCF_000972845.2 of Larimichthys crocea. Lineage (NCBI taxonomy): Eukaryota > Metazoa > Chordata > Actinopteri > Sciaenidae > Larimichthys > Larimichthys crocea. The sequence continues at coordinate 22,343,746 of NC_040032.1, forward strand.
CAGGAAGACAGAGAGGGACTCGAGGGAGGCGAGAGGCAGCGGCGGCATTTGTGATGCTGTTTGAAGATCTGAACGCGATTCACCGCACAGAGAGAGCGAGGCATACATAAACATGAGGAGAGAGAGTTGCTGCTTTAAATCATCTGCAGACATCAGAAGGCTGATTGGTCAGTTTAAACTCAGGACACTGGATTCTGATTGGATCAGACTGAAATTGAAGTGTCCAAGTGATGTCTTTCATTTAAAGTCCAAAGAAGAAATGGAAATTTGAATACTTACAATTAAAAAAAAAGCTCCAGAACAGCTACTAAAGGAACCTTGTGAAGAGGCTGTTATTGTAAATATAAATATTCAGTTTAGAAATCCTCAAACAAAATAGAAAAATTTGAACATTGTTGTTTAAAAAGTTACCAAAATAACAGATTTCAAGTGATTGTTTCAGATCTAATTCCTTTAATACACAAGTAGATCAGCCAGGAGAGCCAAGAGACCTTTCAACTAAAAATATGTATGAAAGTCTCTAGGTAATAAAAAACAGACACTGACAGACTGTTTCTAAACCTGCTACTGTGGATTCACTTCAGGAGGATGTGGTTGATTGTGCCCTGTTAGAAACACCTCCACTTGTTCTCGAGAGGAAACTGGGAGAAGCAGTCGGAGGACGATAGATGACGTATGTCATCCTAACCTCTCTCTCTGGTTTTGTTTACTCAGGTGTGGTGGAATTTCTTATTTACCGCAGCTGACCCAGATCTGATCTGTCAACGGGACAGAAAACAGCAACACGACCTGCTGTGAGGACATGAAACCACAGAGCAGACTGTCGGACTGTAGCCAGAGCTGATCCGTGCAACAACAATATCTGAGATACACATATTTTGACAAACAGCTGATCACAACTATTCAACTCCCTGCAAGATTTGATGTGAATAAATACTGAAAACATAAACTAGGCCATGGCAAAACAAAGAGAGGTAGATAACAAATATATTTGACTGTTTAAGACAGAGACAGAACAATTCCTGAAACAGGCTTGGCTTGACTTGGACGTTTGCTCAGGATCATGGTCCAATGAATACCAAGCTTCAGATTACACAGTGACGGCATCCTTGTTGCCAGTCACATGATCAAATTCACCCCAAAAATACAAGCCGCCAAGCAAGAGTACGGGCCTGTGATGGACACAAGCCCAAAAACACTTTTCCCCCACAGATGTAAAATGGTGGATACATGTTTCTGAGCATCACAATCGAAAGAAATGGCTCATCTTACTCATAGACTGTATAAAATATGGATGTAGAAGCTGAGTGTGGCATCACCATCTTGGCAGTCCTGCCTCCACCAGCTTCCGGCTAATCTAATAATCTCAAGAGGTGGTTGGAGCAGAGGTGGGCTAAATTAAACCTTATTACCGAAGCCAACCACCTCTCAAAGTGGCCATGCCTTTAATTGTAGATAACTAACAATGTTCCAGGACTTCCTGTGTAGCCAGCAGATATCTGGAAAACAGATACCAGATATCTGGGCAAAGTCCAATTAACAGCTTGATACGTGAGAAAGACACATTTCTTATTATTTCTATGAACATATATCTGTATGTAAGTGCAGACAACTTTAAAAAGAAGTTAATAAAAACAAAACAGTTGTCAGATGATGATGAGTTCTCAGATTGCATTCTGGGCAATGTGTCTTCGACTTTTTGTTCTCCACCTGGACTGTTGTAACCAAAGGCCACTCAAATGTGATTGGTCAATACTACTGAAACTACAAGAGAAACCAGAACATTTCTGGTGTCCAAACCCTGGTCCAGATTCTGCATTCACATGCAGAATCTGTTTATAGAGATTAGTGGAGGGCTAAACCAGTTAGCGCCGCATCCTTCATGCTCCATTGAGCAGCTTCCACAGGAATGAACGGAGCCCCACCTCCAACACTGTGTCCAGTTCTTCATACATCCATGGAAAAACATCCACAATAGGTCGGAGCAACCTCCAAGTTCATGGTCTCGATCCATACCAATGATCCACAGGTCCAAACAGCCCCTGAACCCATCACCCATGTGCCTGTGCACAATTTTCTTGCATATTCAAGTCGACTTTTTGTTCTTTTCAAGGTTTCTGCAGTTGCTTCCAATGTTCTTCTGATAGATTTTGCCTTCATCAGGTCCTCCTGCAGTTTTTTTATTAAGTAATACAGACTCTTTTTTCAGCTGTTGGTTTTTACATTTTACTGGCTTGGATCATAAATAAAATAAAACCTCAAAGGTGACCTAGAACCAGAACAAAACTCTAATACTCTAACAAAAATACTTTAATAAAAAAGAAAGTTTGAGCTTGTGCGATTGAGGTGACATCACTGCACCGTTTGATCTATTGATAACTTGAATCATCTATTAGTGATGAACACAGAGGAAGGTGACACAGCGGGAGGCTCAGTGTTTGCCTCATTATATATTCATCAGCTGCAGGTCACAACGCAGCAGCAGCTGGAAAAGGGCAGCGAGCTTGAATACAACAACGCAGAGACCAAAATGCTTTTTGTTTTATTAAGTGATGACAGAGAAACTCTTTCTCCAATAAAAAGGAGTTTATAAAATGTTTTAAAAGTCATGGTTCATGTTAATTCCAGATTAAATGACGGTGTAAATAACTATGAGCCATAATCCAGTAAAGAAGATCTAATTTAATTTTCATACTAACAAGTCAGAGCATCAACTGGAAACATCAGATAAATGCTGTGTCATTCAAATATTATGCCAAGATGGTTTCCATTCCTGTTTTTATTTATTTAGTCAAAGCAGATTAAATGAAAATTAATTTAAAATTAGCTTTTTAAAAAAGGGGTGGACGACTAATAACACATAATGTATCCACGTTTCTTTTCAAATAAACTCTGAGTCTGCAAGTCAGAGTTGTCAGGTTTTTTGTAAGCATCCTCAACAATTTTCACGACATAGTTGGCTTCGAATTTAAAAACGAAAGACTTTTTGTAGTATCTGTGTGAAGTCTAACTGCAGTGAGTAGTGTCTAAACTTCTAAAAAAAATAATAACTTTAATTTTACTTTATGATATTTGATAAAAAGACATGTGGATTTGGATTTAACTGAACTGTTGGCCAAGTAAATCATAGATAAAAAAAACAGGAAATGTTTAAAAAAAATTATAATAATAAATCAATCACATCATCAGACCATACGACATACACAAACACAAACACACACATGTACACACTCCTCTTATCCGGCAGCATTAATTAATATTTCAGAGGATTTAGAGAGATAAACCTACACTGGTCTCATCAGGAGTCAGAACTGTGTGTGTGTGAGGCAAGGACATTTTAAGGAAAGTGAAGACCAGACAAAATGTCCTCAAAGACCACAGGGTTCGAATTACAGCTGCACTGATCAATATTTTATATTAATAATGGATCAAATGACTCCAGCAGTAAAACCCGCAGATTATAACCAAGTCTGCTTTTAGCCTCTTTTAGCTAAACCAAACAGTGTATTGATCAACCTTGAATTGTGAGTTAAAAGTTTGAGTTACAGTTTGGATCAATAGCGGGACCTTCACAGCCTTCAGCATGAGAATATTCAGTAAAAACAGATGTGCACAGGTCGTTAACCAGAGGCTGAACATCTGCTTCAATCAGCATTAACTCTCAAAGTGATCTGAGATCTGGATGCATCAGATCCACCTCAGCGGAAAAACCAACACAGCAAAAAGAAAAAAAAAAAAACACTTCAGCCCGCATCAGCTCGATCAATAATAATCAAGCTAAAAGCATGAGACAAAGAGTGTGAGTGTGTGTGTGAGTGTGTGTGTCTGTGTCTCAATGCCGAGTTCAGACCAGTTCAGGGTTTCTCACTTGCAGGAAATCAGCGGAGTCAGTTTGTTTTTATAAATCAATAATTAAATCAGAGTCATTAAACTGATGAAGTCAGCTCATCAATAACAAGAACAGCAGTCTGGAGGTGTCGTTAACGTGCCCAAGAGAAAAAAAAAACCCAAAAGCATCCTGATGATTTCACTGCAGCAGGCTGAAGACCTGAAATATGATGCAGGAATTTGAAGGTGATTTGATGTTCAGTAAAAATATGCTATCAAATGCTTTCAAATCGTCAGTCATAAAAGCGTTCAATATGGCAACCGTGCAGATGTTGACATAGAGCCCCTTCCAGTCAAGATGGTGGTGAAGCTAACGAAAACTGATTGATCTGAATTAAATCTGCAGATGGTCAGTGTCAAGTTGAGACTGAACGTTTCTCTCGTGTCAGTTTTCGAGCCACGACAAAGACCAAACTGTTTCGTACAACAGACCAGGTAAGACTTGTTTTTAGCCTAGCAGATATTCCAGGACTTGATTTTTAACACTTGTATACCAGCTGCAAGACCAATAAATAAATAAATAACTGACCAATAAAACTCATGTTTGACCGGGGAATATCCACAACTACTTTTGTGCAGCTACAGGATCGCTCATGCTCTCAGGATGGATCTCCATTTGGCCCAGGACTCACCTGACTGCCTGGCAGGGGTTTGGTGCGGCCGACAGGTCGACTGCCTTTGACCTCTGAACCTTGTTCTTGTTGTTGTTGCTGTTGTTGTTGTTGTTGTTGTTGTCCAGTGTTAGCGGTTAGCCCTGTGGCGCTAGGTGAACCGACTCCATGGCGATGCCAGCCCAGCAGGCAGCGCCACTGAGCCAACTCCCTGAGGAGAGGCAGGCAGGAGGCCGGACACAGCATCAAACACACACGACTGACACACACACAAACAGACGCACAAACACACCTTGATTACTTCCAAGCAGCCAGCAGAACACAGATATCACCGTCAGAACAAATCCAATGAGAAGACCCTGATCCAGAATCCTGCAGGGACACTCGGCTCTCTGGAGTTAAACAACCTTCCTGTAAATGTCCTAAAAATCCTCAATCAGGACTAGACAAGAGCAAAACAAACATAACCATAGTTACTGAACTTATTTATCTGCTGGTTTATCTTGTTCATGATCTAACACACTGCCAATGAGCTGCACGTGTGCAGGTTTAGGCTAAAGGACCTGTTGCTATCAAAAGGTGAACGGTTATTAGTTTTATATTTGCACGGTAACTGCTGCATGTTTTCTCTCAGGATAATAAAGTTCTGTTCTATTAAAGCCGACTGAAATATTTCATTTGTAGAGTGAAATAAGCTCTTTTTCTCTCATGGATGTCGAAACGACACATCTCGCTTCACTTCAGAATGTCAAGTTGGAAGTTTTTTTTTTGTCCCGCTTGGCTCTCCGTACTTTAACCAGACGGGCAGAACAAAAACAGCAGCCGGTGACCAGCTGTTCAGCCTGCAGAGCCACGTGGAGATCATGTAGCAGAGATTAAAACGCCTGGACCATGTTTGGGTTTGTGAAACACATGAAACCAGAGTCTGGGATTAACTCCGGATCAGATCTAGACTTCAGGTCTGTGTTTATCAAACAGTAAAGTCTAAGAGTTAAACACCAGAACAACAGCCGGGATGTTAAACTGTCTGCAAAATGTGCCAAAAGAACCTTTTCTAAATAAAACTGATGAAACATTTGATGAGACACTTTTTGATTCTTAGTATCGGGACATTAATACATTCATTATTTTTTAAAAATAGAAAAATCTGAAGCTGTCTGTCACGTCGACAGATTAACACAGAGGGTAATCGACTGTAACACGGTCAATGACTACATGTAGATCACGTGAGCACTGCTTGACCAGTTGTTTGTAGTGAGTGTGCATATTAATTAGCTTGTCTCTGATCTCACATCATGACCTCCTTGTCCTGCAGGCTTTAGCATCTCACCAGTCCGGCAAATTACTACTTGTACATAGTTGAGCTGTCACTAAGTGTCACGTTAGCCGAGTCTCTGAAGATTCTGATAATTAGTTTATCGACCACATCATGGTCGATAAACGAGGTGAAAAAAAGAGGGAGTGATGAGGACGACGAAGGAGAAACAGCAGCTGATGTTACGAGAGAAGAAAGGAGGTAAAAATGTATCTGCTTCATGAAAAGTGAAGTCTGTTTCTCTCCATGACCTGATAAATGAATCGTCTGTAACTGATAATTAAAGGCGGTTTAACTCATTATCATTAAAAACTGATCATTAGCTCATCAGCAGTGGATTGATCACTGAACAAGAAAAACAGCATCTGTTCTCTGATGTGACCATCAGCTGATCATCATTTTTCTCTTAAGTTAAGACATTATAAGTTACTTTGTTCTGTGAAACCACAGAAATAAGGACAGAGACAGTTATTGATCGGCATTGATCAGAAAAATGACAACAGGATAAACTCACACAGAGTTTAACTTAATCGAACGAGACGGAGCCACGTCTTTGTTTCTTTACAGTATTGGAATAAAAATCAAACAGAGGATCAAACAAGACCTTTGAAGACTAAATGATTGATCAACTAGTCAAGCATAATCGATCACCATTGACAATGAAGTCACCATTTTAAACAATTAATTATTCATAACTGTCAGATTAATCAGTGAATGATAACAATAAAAAGAGCAGACAATGTTAATTAACATAAACCATCAACGATAATAATCCATAAGATATCAAAAATACCAGCTTACTGCTGTTTGTCCAACAACAAATCAATCAATACAAGAGCCAATATATGATCAATCACACGTACCAGCTCGCCTGGATCTAAACGCAGTAATGCAGCTGAACCTCGCTCGCCCGCTCTCTCTCCTGCTGCAGCAGCCGAAAAAAACAACAACAAACTGTTTTTCTTCTTCCGTGGCAGAAAAACGACAAACACACACGCCAAAACACAGATACCGACACACACACACGCTCAGCTGTGTGGCGTCCGTCTGTCCGTCCGTCCGTCCGACAGAATACCAGCGCACACACACACTCTCTCTCTCTCTCTCTCTCTGCTTCCTGTAAATGTCTCTCAGCCTCTCTCTCTCTCTCCTTCTCTGACTGAGCGGTGGAAAAACAGTCAGCCTCCAACCAACCGCACGACACAGAGGCGCTGCAGCACACACACATTAACACAAACACACACACACACACACACACACACAGTGGGGGCGGGGAGAAAGAAATCTGAGAGAGAATAAAAGGGGAGTATCGCTCAGCCTCCTCCTCCCCCCAGCATCTGTCGACACCCCCCAACACACACACACACACACACACACACACACACACACACACACACACACACACACACACACACACACACAACTCTCTTCTTCCTTTTAAGTCTGCAGTGTGTGTTGTACCTGTATAATAAGTGTGTGTGTGTGTGTGTGTGTGTGTGTGCACTGACAGCTGTTGTTTTGTTTTTGTTCTCTTCCCAGAATTCCCTGCTCCTCCGACCTTCTTCTTCTTCTTCTTCTTCTTCTATTTAAAAACACGTCTGTAGTTGTGCAAAGACGACCTGATGACCGTCGCTGCGATTTTCACCCTCGCCGGCACGTTTGTTGCGTTTTTAACTAAAATGTGTGTTTGGAGGACAAAGTCAGGTGACCTTCTTCGTCGCCAGGTGACCTTGTTGCCATGGTAACGATAATAAACACGTGGGTGAGCAGAACAATAGCATGGCACTACAGATCTACAGATCTGTCTTTTAAACCTCTCACAACATGTTCATCAGACGGACACATGAAGACATCTGGACACAGCATTGGAGGCAGGAGGATTTTGGATGTCGGGAGTTTGAGAACCAGTAGCCTGACGTTCACATCAAACCTCACGACGACCACAAAGACTTTGACGACAGTTGTCACAACAACAAGAAGCACTAACGAACCATGTGGAAACAATGGCCTCGTAATGATCCCACTGAGGCTAAATACCTCTGTTTCCCCATCAGCCAATCAGTCAAAACTGAAGAAGCCTCTTGGACAACAGGTTAAGTGTCTTCATGGATCTACAACCAAGTCCAGCTGTCCTGGATTTAACTAACTTAATAGACCTCCCTACATCTCAGAGATCGCTGTAATGCTATTTAAAATATGTTTTATACTTCTTGTACACATGTTGTTTCACTGTCAGCCTGGTATGTAGTTCATGTACGTATCACAGCTTAAATGTGACGATGCAAGTAAAATGAATGGTTCAAAAACAAAACACAACCGTGGCTCCAAATGGTAGAAGTGCAGATCAGGAGTATCCCTTTTCCATCAAATTTAAAATAGTGAACATAAATAGATTTTGAGATTTCAGTTCCACTGAGACTCGACCCTTATTGTTTAAACTGAGCTTTTTATTTTCCAGTCGATACCTGCGATCTAAACAACAGATTATCCACAAAGCGAAAGAGAGAAACATGAGAACACACTTACTTACTGCAACAAAGACATCAGCAAAAAAAACTTCAATCTGTGGCCGTCTAACAGAGACAAAGACGGGGAAATACAGCAAATCCAAACTCAAAGCTTCATAACTTGACCTTTCCGTGCATGATGTCACTGTTTATAGCTATGATGTCACACTTAAATTTGATTCATGAAGTAATTGAAGTACCAAGCTGATGAGTAGGGATGTAACGATACACTCAACCCACGACTCGATACGGTTCACAATTTTTTGTTCACTTTTTTTTTTTTTTTTAATCAAAATGAGCTACAGACAAATTCTGACCAAATAAAATTATCTTTTTATTTGTAGGAAAAAAAATCTTAGGTGCTTTCTTTACAGAAACTCTCAAACAGTTTGTGTTCTCTTATAAAAAAGTGCAACTTACATCTTAAACAGCAAAATACATGACAAATATCTCCTTTCTTTAGAAACAATCTCACAGTAAACTGGTGTTAACTGGTGTAATGTGCAGTTTTCGCTCACGAGGTGGCATAATGTTACTTTGCTTCTCACTGTTGTGGCGGCTGATATGCTGCTGCATGTTGCTCGTGTTGCTGCTATACGTTAGCAGTCTCTTGCAATATTTACATGCTGCTTTGGTTTTGTCTGTCCGTTTCTCAGGGTGTTATTTATTTGTATTTGTGTATATAGGGAATCCAAAATGCCGCCACACAGGTGATTTCAAACTGCTCGGTGCATCCTCTATCTCACAGCTATTTTCTACCGTCGCCATGTCTTCCCTCGTTCTGTGCTCCGTACCTACGAAGTGGCGTAAGTCATGTGACTTGACGTCTGACGTTGAACAAATGAATCACCAACCAGTGACTTTTTTTAAGATAACGTAACCTATTTCTAATTTAAAAAAAGAAGAAAAAGAACATATCCTACTTCTCTCGCATGCGCAAAGAATCGCGATTCATTTTTTTCTGTCAACCGGTGCGAATCGTCACGCATTTGTACCACGATGCATCGAAACATTCGTCACATTAATGAAATGCAGGACTGAAGTCACAATACTACAAATACACCCCAAACCATAAAAGCATCAACCTGTTTAATGATATTAAATGTGTGTCAGGGGCTGTAATTATTAATCAATTAGTCAATCGACAGAAAAATCATCTTAAACCATTCTCATTGAATCAATAGTAGGTTAATCCATTAGAACACATGGATAAGAAGCTCAATAACTCCTCATTAATGTGAACGCGGCTGTAACCAACCAAACAAGGCTTAATTAATCTAATAAATACGAGCCACAGAGCTACATTACGGTCACACACATACCCTCACAGCAACCACACACACGCTGTGTGGTTGTCAGTATGAGTATGAACGATCAGCTCTTCTTCCTTCATCGACCGCATGTTGATGACCGCAGTTTTAACCATGCCAATTACAACATATTTTGACTGTTAATATCTCTGCAGCGCTGCATGAGTGAGACTTAAAGGAAGGAAGACTGAGTGAAATGAACCTTAAGTGTTTATGTAGCAGTCACGATAAGAGCTTTAAGGAAGGAAATAATGCCATCCCACAAAAAAAAGGCAATGCACCATTTAGTCACTCACAACCAGACAAAAAAACCCCCAACTGATTAAAAAAGTGATGCAGGCTGCAGCAGAGAGAGCATGTGACTGTGAACAGAGGTGTGAAAACTCAAAGCACTTTTACACTGCATATCTCATTCATCCTTTCACCCACATTCATACACTGATGGCATTGACTGCCCTGCAAGGTGGCAGTGGACGCTTGGACGTGCAGACTGTAGAAGGAGGAGGAGGTGATCATCTGATTAACGGACAACCTGCTCTAGTTTGGTGTTACTCTACGCTCTCTTCTCATGAAACCCGGTCTGTGTTCTCACTGTGCTGCACTCTTAAACTCTGACGAACTGCTGGTGGGTTGTTCCTCTTTATCTCCTGCGTTAATTCTGCCGTTGACTGTGGAGTTGCATTCACACACAGGAGGTGTTCAAGTTTGCCGTATGCTATAGAGAAAAACTTAAAACTCTAAATGTTTTTGATAACTCGAAAAGCTTTAATCCTCTTCATTCAAATTAATATATAAAACACGCACATCACATTTAGTGTGATGGTCAAACCTTCTCTAACTGCGATGGACATCTAGTATTTATGTTTTTTGGACTATATGACTGCACTCTTACTGTTTGGACATTGTGCTGTCAGTTCTGGTGTGACTGTTTTCAGATTCAGCAATGAACTGCAGCATCTTTCTGGAGACTTCGTAAGGTAAATCCATAAATATAAATTCAACATGGGTGTATTTTGTATTTATTTATCCATAATTAAGTGTTGAAAACTTATTGTTGTTGTTAGTTATAAAGCGTTATTACACAAAGAGACTACAGGTGAACCAGAGGGCTGAAAAAAAATGACATTGACCTCAAAGACAGGGCAGCTGAGGAGGAAGTTACCTTAATTAGGAGACACCTGAACTCTACAGAGAAACCAGAGTCCAAGTGATCGAGTCAAAGCGTAAAACTGGTCGAGGCGCCATCACATGTGAGTCCTGGACACAGATACTAGTGATGAATAAATGCAGCATTTTATATTAAAAAGGAGTTCAGATTTATCTGACTGCTTTTGTTAATTATTGAAAAAATAATTTAGACAATTAAAAAACAACATTTAGATGCACTGAGAACTGCTGACGTGAATAATAATGGAATCAAGGGGCCACAACAACTCGCTCACTGTGACATTATCAATCTGCCGGACCTTTAGTCTCATTTATGACGTATGACGAGATTCAATTCAACATGTTCTAACAGCAGATAAATCAGATATATGATGATGAGTTTATCTGTGTGTGATTTCAAGAGCTTTAATCAGTTTTCAGCACTCAGCTCAATTCTCCTCCTTCTCCTCAGCTTTCAGCCGACCTAAGAAGCTCACTTCAACTTTAATGTGCCTGTAATTGAATCAGAGCTGTTTCTCTCCGTTGGGTTGTGTTCTGTACCCAAAGCTGCATGGGATGAGCATAACATGGGAAGGGACAGTGAGGATGGACGCTTTTGGCCAAAGTGGCTAAATTTGGAGTATTATTTAGCCCACTTCCCGACCTGCAAGAATGACATGGCTGGTATGAATTTACTTTTAAACTGAACCCGACAGACAGGAGTGTGTGCCGTTCTGTCATCGTGCTGAATGAAGCGGCAACAGATCACAAAAATGTCCAACAAAGTGATTCAAGTTAGAGAACCTGATAATCCAGATCTGATGGGCAGGAAAGAAAAATTAAAAATCACCTCAGAACCAAGCGGCAACCTCAGTGTCTGTGAAGTGAAGCCAATGTGGAAGTGCCAAAATCTGCAGAGACTGGCATCAATCTCCATAAGCCCCAATGTTAAAATGTCCAACTTCACAGCAGAAATAAACATGTTTACAGCCTGGTACAAAAAACAGTTTTGATCTCTATAGCTAATTTCCCCGTTCATGACAACTGTACTGAGGGTGAATTTTTATATAACTCAACCTGTTCAAATTTTTTAAGGCTTAAAGTTGTGCATAATTAAAAAAAGTTCTAGTGTAGAAGTGAAGTTGCAGATTGCAACCAAATGAAAACTCTCAGACGTCTCACCCTCTTTTTCTATAGGAAAAACTCTGGCAGCCAAATTCACATAAAAAATAAAAAAGGTCATATCTAGATCCAGCATGGCAGACTCTGTGGAAGAGGACCCGCTCTCACTGTAGATATAAAAAGGCTCACTTTAAAAGACAACAAAAACACAAAACAACGATTCTTATACTCAGGTTATTACAGGCTAATGAAAACACACTAATTAATACTGTATCCCATTCCTTACAGGTGGCTTGTTTGAGCAGCCAGGCATCATTCAGCCCACCACAGGTCCATTAAATCAACACTGCCAATTTGCTGTATATACTTTTGTACAATATATTTTATTTACTATTGCTATTTTGATATTTTATGATGTATAGTTCGTATGTATGTTCTGTTATATGTGTATTCTTATGTTGTCTATTGTCACTGTGTGTAATGCTGCACTGTAATTTCCCAGCTTGGGATAAATAAATCTATCTATCTATCTATCTATCTATCTATCTATCTATGGTCCACGTCATGTTGAGTTTTTAAACTTTTGATCTGGAGAAGCTCTGCTGTCCGACACAAACTTTTCTTTCACTTTCTTTATCGACAGAAAAGTTACTGGTCTGAAAAACTGCGTGGCTGTTTATGAGCCCTCTTATGAACCGGGTCCGGATTTGTTTTGGTTCTGGTGGCACCTCTGTGACGTCACGGGGCACGCGCTTGCACACACACACACACACCTGTCATGTTAGCATGTTGAACGAGGAAGTTGTGCAAAAAAAAAGTGGACACAAGTGAGCGGTCAGCTCGTGTGTGTGTGTGTGTGTGTGTGTGTGTGTGGCTCACCTTGCAGGGGAACGGTAGTGTGGAGGCCACCTTCTCCATTGCCAGGTTCCGGATGCTCGGGGTGAGAGGGCCTCGGCAGGTCGGACAGCAGCTCAGCTTCTGGCGGCACGGGTTGCAGACCAGGTGACCCGCCTGGCACTGCAGGATGGGCGGCAGGACGTAGTCGAAACATACCGGGCACTCGAACAGCGCCGTGAGCTCCGGGGACTGCCCGGGAAGACCCGCCGTGGTCAGAGACACAGCGGTAGAAGGGGTAGCGGACCCCGACCCAGCCACGGAGCCCACACCGGCGGCTGCTGCCGCTGCTGCGGCCGCGGCTGCTGCTGCTGCGGCGGCGGCAGCTGCGCCTCCCGATCCGCCGTGCTTCCCTCCGCCTGCTTTCCCGGCCCCGAGTCCACCTCCACCTCCGGCTCCGGCTCCGGCTGAGGACGGACGGCTCATCTTCCAGCTGCGGTCCGTTTCCTGTGAAGTGCCGAGCGGGCGGTAACGTCATCTACTGTTTACTACCGGACGTCGCTCCGGGCCCCCGGAGACACAACATGGCGGCTGCCAGTTCGTATCGCCTGCCGCCGTCTCTCATTGGACGCTGCGTCACTGACTGACAGGCCGCTCAGCCAATCACAGAGAGGAGTCGTGTCATTATGTAATGTTTGGCAGCAAAGTTAAAAAATAAACTAATGAGGCTCAATTTCACCAAAGTTTACATTCATTAAATAACATTTGTATCGCATTACATCACATTTTAACACATGTAATAAAAACTCCTTCATATTAAACTTGTTTAAATAACGTTTATGCTTTAAAGAAAGCTTACATTTCATTTAATGTATATTTTTATATAGTTTTCTGTTTGTTTGTTTGAATTTTACATTTTATGCTACTTATATTTCACTTTAGAAGTAAATATTACACTTTTCATTTCACTACAGGTGTTCAGATTCTCCATACAAACTCACGATGAACAGATAACATGATGCACTGTTAAAAATTTAAGCTACAATATTAAAACTATAAATACTAAGGGAACATACTCTCACTTGTTGACTATGAGATACTGTAATATATCTCTGGCGCCTCTCAGTGGAGGTTCAGGCATCCTGCTCTTTTATTGCTCTCCTCATCTCGTTTATTCCTTAGCTCTTGTGTTAATAATTCAGTAATAATTCGAAAAAGTTGAGACTACAATAAATATAAAGGTTCGACTCACTTGGTTCCTCTGCAACTTTGGGACATTTCATGGATCACATCACATGATTTAAAAAAAAAAAAAAACATCTCCGTGATAACTGAGCAAACTCCATCTTTGTAGTTCCTGTAGCTGGAACATTTCTGCTGTCAACTAGAAATCCAATGATGTTATGAGTTTGTCAACCAATCAGAGGCTGTGCGGGCCTATGTGTGTGTGTGTATGCTCATGTAGAACTTTGTAGCATTTATTGCGTATGCAGAGTTAGGCATGTGATCTCTCAAGGTGCTGAGGCAGTGTCAGGAGTGTTCATAGTGTAGCAGGTGAGTGGATGAAAATACTGTTCATGCTGCCTTGCTATGATCTCTCTCCCCTGCTAGTTCTGGGTCCAGAGATGAGGCTTGGCTGAAAGCCCGACTTGCTCGCCTCCAGTTTGAAGCCCAGGAGAAGGCACAAACAGTCAAACAGACAAACACAGTTGCAATATCAGCTTGAGACTAAAAAGAGTCCATCAGTGGTTGCAGGTGTGTCTCCCTCTTCCGGCATTTCATCACAGAAGTGGAGTTTGCTCGGGAAAAGGGAACATTGTCTGACAAATAGAGCTCATCGTGTAAAGTGGATGACTTTAGTTCTCTGCGAGGGATAATTCTGCATTACTGTGTTCAAATCAGTCAGTTTGTGATTATGGTGTCGTGTGGTACAGAGATGTGTTACTATCCCCAACTAGTACATCACATAGATGTACAAATGGGTCTATTACCATGAGGTCCAATGATACAGAGCTGATTTATGAAGGATTATTACACAAATAGAGACAAATGAGGGGGGGATTACTTCAACCTCAAGGACAGAGCAGCTGAGAAGGAAAAGTAGTCAACTCTGAGAGGAGGAGGAGTCACAGGAAGTCACTTTTCAGAGATGGTGACACCTAAACTCAGAGAAACCAGTTCCAGTTGTTGGACAATGAGCAGAGCTTCACTGTGTGTTGTCCACACCTCATTTATCTCAGGGATAACATAAGCCTTGTGTGTTAAATCGTTCTAGCTTAGACAGAGTTTCCAGACTAATGGTGTCGCAGATCTCCTGAAATGGTTGTCAGTGGCCAAAGAAACATGAAACTAATCATTCCTCTGACCAAAGGCTGTCTTAATCTGCAGTCCAAACCCACTTTTCCTTACGGTTGGTGGCACACATTGAACACCTTTAGTAGTTTTTGGAGAGACATGAGATTTATTTCTTCATCACTCACACTCTCATGATGATCACTCTCACTGATGCTTTCAGAGTCACTCATTTTAAAAGCATTTTAGCTCTCCTCCATTGAGGATGCACAGAAATGTGTCTTTCGCGTCATCCTTGTGTATCAAGTTGCTACTTGGACTGCAGAGGAAGTCTTGGCACAGATATCTGTTATGTGGATATCTGCTGGCTATAATATTGTCTCTGTCTCCCAGTGGCTTCAGAAATTGCGGATTATCTAAGACACTGGGGTGATTATCAAAATGATTAAAAACATTATAAACGTTTAATAACAATATACAAAGCAAAAAAACTAACCAACTTTACTGACAGGAAGTAAACAAACGTCACTCTATAATGTGCAAGTGGAGAATAAAGATGCACTGAAGGACTTTTTTTTTACCTGTATGTAGTGTCGTCAGGACACAGAGACTGGACGTGGGTTTATTAAACTTTACTGAAAGCTTCAGGATCAGGTACATAGACACTGACTGCTTACAGGCCTTCAGTCGTATTCCTCTGTATGCTGCAATGCAAAGGGTGTGTGTGGTCTTAAGACAGCAGAGTATTCAGTACTTGTGCTCAGACAGTAATAACTCCCCTGATGAGAGTCTGAAAACATTTGGCCTGCTCGCTGCATTCATTAAAGTTTTGTTTCAAGGTCAGCCAGATTCGAAAGCAATCTGTTAGTTTGAGGCCCTTCCACAATAAACCTGAGATGCATTAAAGTTATTAGACAGCAGAAAGTGTTCGGACAAATCGTGAGGTGTTAGTAAATCAGCATTTTTATTTCACAATCATTTTAAATGCAGAAAAAATCAAGGTTTTGGATGTAAGGCAAGACGCTTCAGGCAAATAAGATTTTGGGCTGTTTTTCTTCCATAACATGTCTTCTTCTTCCACTGTAATCTGTCTCTGTGGATTTCAACAAAAGTAAGCATTAGATCATGCCTCATTTCCACATTTAAAATAACATTTTAGAAAAGCTTAATCCCAAAAAATATTGTCTCATTGTAAATTCTGAAAAACCTTATGTAATGAATTTTCCTTTACAGCACTTAAGTTGAAAGTTTGGTGAAATTCAGTCTCTTATTGTCTCTTAGATTAGTCTATTTTTTTTTTAATGGCCCCCTAGCTGATTAATAATAATAACGATAACTGCTATAGTTACAAATGACTCAACAGTAAAAACAGAATAAATGTGATTAAAACAAAATATCAAAAAAAGTTAAAGCCATCTTTTGGCTAAATTTAAGGAAGAGATTTAAAAGAGGACATTGAGTTTTGTGAAGGCACCATCACCTTTAGTGACAAGAGGATCTCAAGTTTTATCGGCTGCAGTCTGTGGATGTTTCACATGATGATACCACAATAACGTGTCTTTTAATAGTCGAGTCTGGAAGAGATAAAAACATCTGGATCTGCACTTGAGAAAAACCACCCGGTTAATGTTGGTTAAATGACTGCAAAACTTTAATCACTTGAGCGTCAAAGGACAACTAAACTTTTTTCTCTTCACTGGATATATCTTCAGTCTGCCTCTGCCACCTCTGGCTAATCTAAAAATCTGCAAAGACGTGAAGAACTGAACCAAACATATAAGGTGTGAGAGCACCTTTACAAGCATCCCTCCCAGTTTCGGAGTTTGGCTTCATAGCTGATTTCCGTTGGCTGGTTCAGTCCAGTTTGGCGCTGAGCCCACATGAAAGGCTCTTACTTTTATTTTCAGGAGGATTTAAAGAATTGGCTGACAGCAGTGCCCCAGCTCAATTAACCTTCAGACGCCTTCAAGTTCACTCAACAAAAGCTGTTTGAAAAGAGGAGAAGATTTACTGCTGCATGTATCTCTCACTGCACTTTAACTTTTCTTTCTCCTTTTCATGCTATTTTCTTTTCTTTCTATATCTGATATTGAATGTATTCTTTCTAAGTGTGTCTTTATATATTTGTATCCTTTTGTTTCTTTTATATCTGTAAAGCATTTTGAATTGCCAGTCAACAGTCAACCATCTGTTTTTCTTTGTTTTATTGAAACAAAAATGAATCTCTGGGGCCTTTTTTCAGATTTTAAAGGCAGACTTACAATTTTTTTTTAACCTTATACAAGATACAATCCTGATGTCATCTGTTTGTATGCTTGTAACTAAAACTGACATCAAAGTTAAAATACAATACAAATACAACTAAAAGTGTTTCTTTATGGATCTTTTGTAAACCTACAATCACATTTCTTACATAAAAGTTTACAAAGCTAAAAGACGGACAGAGCTTTAGGGTCTGTTCCCCTGGATGCAAAAGAAGTGTTTTGAATCCTATGGCGAAAAGATCCAACTTTGCACTTGATTTATGTCCTCAGTAAACAGTTTCTTTGTGAGTTTATTATTTCTATCCGTAGTTTCAAGTCTACTTCCTGACAGCATGACGATTATTGTGTAAATTATGGCCCCATTTAAGGTAAAATAGATGATTAAGAAAGGTATGATTTAGGCAGTGGCTACCTAAAAGCAACTCAGTCAGTTACACCGGTCATGAAACTCAGATCAAACTGTCAAACTTGGCAGTGCTGATCAAATATTCATCAAGATTATGTTACTGCATTGACTATTTCTCCTCAAATGTTTTCACAAATATATTTTAGTTACTGTTTAGCTGAAATAAAATAGAATTTTTGCAACCAGACAGGACAACATTTTTTTTCCTGCTTGAAACCAGCTGCACACTCTCATCCAAATACGGTCACTCCTGGCTGGGAAAAAAACAAGATGGCAACGGACAAAATGCCAAACAGGAGACTTCAAAAGGATTGGCCAAAAACCAAAGGGTGACATCATGGTGGGTTTACACTTCAACACATTTCATTAATAAGAAAATAAAGAGGGTCATTACCACTGTGTCTGGCAGCCAATTTATTTCCTGCTAATCCGTTAATCTCCTCTCAGTGTTCTCACTTCACTTTTTTAAACTTCATTATTCATTCATGTGACTCTCTGATTGACAGCTGTTCACCGTGAGCGTGTCTCATTTCATTCAGAGTAACAGAGGACGAAGGTCAGTAAGAAACAGTAAACAGAGGAAATGTTCCCTGTGACCCATGACTGGTGGAGAAGAGAAGAACAAGATTCAGGTGCCAACTGAAGATCTTTATGATGATGTTATCGTAAAGAGAAGACTTGTCTTGTTCTTGATCAGCTTTATCTCTGTACAGATGAAGCCTGTGGAATTAGATACCTCACATGACACACTGACTTTGTTGGGGGTTCTTGTAGCTTCATGTTTTTGTTATTAAATGTCTGATGAATAGACCAAATTTATTTTGTGCTGGGATGTTGCAGTTCCTTAAAGTAGGGACAGAAACTTTATTAAAGATATAAAGCCAAAACAGAGAGGAAACTAAAAGCGTTGGTATCATCAGACCTGCCCACCAGGTAGTGAACAAACTATAAGGAACAAAACTACTAGGTAAGGTTTAGGAAAGTATTGTAAGTTACGGTATTTGTAAGTACCTGATGTAAGTTAACTTAACGTAACTTAACACTGGTTAACTTGGCTTTTTTGTTTCAGTCTAGACTCTATGCTGCTGGTCACACATGTAAACATGTTATATTCCAAAATGTCATTTTATGTTACAGCTAGTTTGGAAAGACATTAAAAGACCTGACCTCTTAGTGCCTATCTGCTGTTTCTGACTGTATTTATAATTCATGGATACATTTGTTGAAACTGAACAAAGGGTGAGGGGTGTTTGTCAGTCGATAGGGGAAATAAGTAGTTGTCACCTGATGTGTTCAAGGTACAAGCAGCTTTCGGTTCCTGTTACAAAGGAATCAGATAAGTGGTTGTACCTGTCCTTTAATTATTCACTCACTGAACAAGCTGATGTATCTTTAAAAACACTTTTGCTGGACCCGAAGGTCCAAAGCACTTCTCTAATATAAATTCCTTGTAGGACGATTGTTTTTCTTTTGTATTTAGCAGCTAAAACCATAATATCACAATATATTTCACATGCTTTGCAGTAATATTAGCTTTGAGTTTGGACTTGGTGTTGGACTTTGTGTTGTAGTGTATTTCCTGGTTGTTTGTTGACATTGTTTGTTGAACTCCACATTGACTAACATTGACTTATTAAATTATTATTACATATACACAAATTCACATATTTATACATACATATCTACATGTGCATATGCATGTATGTATGTACCCAAATTCACCATACATATTTATAATCTTTATCCTAATCCCGTGTTTAACAAGTATCCAATCCAATCCACTTTATTTATATAGCTTAACTTAAGTATATACCATTGTGTCTGTAAACCAAAACTAAACATCATCACTGTCCTTCCTCGTTCTTATACTTCAGGAAAATTTTGTTTTTGTATTTCTTCTTGAGCCAAATAATATTTGTTCTTCGTTTAAGTTCAATGTCCAAATTATTCCACAGTTTAACCACACATATTGAAATACACATCCCCTTCATGGTCTTTGACTTCAAGATATTTGACTTCAAAAACTAAAAAACTAAAAAAAAAATACTTTAAGGTGTTGAATGCAAGATTTCACTTGTTGTGGTCATGTATTAGTACTTTTTTTTTCTAAGTGCTAAAGCACATTTAGTCTACCTCCAAAGCCTGTGTGGCATTAATGACCTCTCATACATGAGCGACCACCGCAGCAAACCCACCCGCATTAGCAGCTGCTCTCTCTCTCTCTCTCTCTCTCTCTCTCTCAGTGTGTTTTAGTCTCTGCGCTCGACGGTCGGATGTTGGCTGATCTGTCATCACTGTTATCGATCGTTGTTTATCGGATCAATAACATCAGAGCGGGATGAAGCTTCTCTGCAGCGGATCAATCGCCTATCTACTGATTCTCCCTTTCCTCCCAGGTGAGCCCATCTTCACTTCTGCTACTTTTAAGGTAAAAAAAAAAAATATATGTGGATTGATTCTCACACATGTAAGTTATAACCTCTGTTACCTAGTCGTAAATATAGGACAGTTCTATGTCATGATGATAAAAAAAGGTTGTGCCTGTTGGACCCAGATGTGGTCTCAGCATCCTGACTGATCAACTGATCAATTTCATCAATAATTATTCTGTCTCTAAAAAGTGACCGATCTGTGTCATTATGTTTTTGTCCTATTTCAACAGTTATTTTTATAATCAATAATTTTTTTTATGTGATTACACAATATACATATATACATTATATTTTGTTATGTAAAAAATTATGAAAAATGCCCAACAATCACACTCTTCTTCATCCCAGGATTGGCCAAGAAACATTTTCAGTTAACAATCATCAGAGAAGCATAATTCATTATCAATATAGCCGCTATCTTTCTGTCAATCAACAAATCGATTAATCGACTAACTAACAAATTTTTGTCATCAAATAAAAAAAACGCTTTACCACTGCAGTATCTCATATGGCGCGCTTTGGTGTCCACGAGACACACCAGATGGCCAGAAAACCTTTTTAACACGTGGTTAACATTGTGAAACCTTCACCCTTTCTGTTCATTGAGAAGCGGATCGTGGTTAAGGTTAAAATGTCTATGTTACGTAAATTGTGACGCAAGTGACACCACAAATCTTGTGATGCGATGCCAATGATGGACAGTGACATCATTTATGTAACTTAAAGTCAGAGCCAGAGCTGGCACAATGTTCCTTCCACAGTCAACACAGCCGGACCTGGGACTGAACACAACTTCCGAAATCAATGGTGGCCAGTCTGGCAGGGAATACCTATTGAGGTGGTTTTCTTGCTCGGTTTGACTACTGGCATCTGGGGCTAACAACAGTTAGTGGTTGGCTACTATAGCTCAGTGTTTACTTTTGGTTTGAGCCGTCCACCCATGATGTAGTGCACGCATATGCAGCTACACAGAGTACATTATTATTTTTTTAGTCAGTATTGAGTGCACCATCTTCTTAATCCCCTCTGATGTGCATTATTCAGTCATGTTTTGTGAAAAGAATTTATATCACGTGACCTGATGTGAATGGTTTACACTAAAGTGACAAAGCGACCTGCGAACAAGAACATGCTGTTAAATCTCAGCCCTTATCAGTAACCTTCATGTGTTGATTCTTTTAGTGCATTGATTGATTGATTGGTGTATTTATTGAACAGTCAAGTGAACAGGGGTGATCAGGATTCATTGTGCCTCTGAATGATAAGGACAGAAGGACAAAAAGAAAAGTTTACAGCCATGAGGTCAGGGATGAGGAGCGGATCTGAAGCCGATGCAGCGGTTTAGAGGCCTGATCCAAATTCAAATTGTCCTGCTTTTACAGTGATGGAATAAATTAGGGCTGTTTTGTTTTATCAAAGCTGACTGTGGCTGTTCACATTTAAATGTGAAATTAAATGATAAGTTGTTCCTTTGCCCTCTGTATTAACACCAAGAAGAAAACACTATCGACTGATTTTTTTGTTTGAGGTTTGAAGTCTTTCTGTTTCTAAACAGTTTGGTGTATAAACAGAACCAAACATGCACATACAAATGTGTTCTTTTTGAGCGTAACACAACCTTTAGTCCTTCTGATGAGGACCCCACATCAGAAAATGATAATGTGCTGGACAGTGCATTGTTTGTTTGTAGTTGTGTGTGTACTTGCATACCTATCCAAGAGTGGACCATGGTTTTGTACATTAACCAACACTTGACTGGTGAAGGGACATTTTGGAGGTTCACTGTTGGTCACGCTTTAAATCATGTTAAAATGGTGTCTGGTGAATTCATTTTCATATTACCCAAAAGGAGAACGTATTAGAACAACTCTTGTTGTTTTTTTTACCTAAAGATCACTGTAAAATTTTGTATCTATAGCGATATATCGATCACGTCATTGTCTCATATATAAGGAAACTGCAAACTGGACTGAAGTCCATGCTGCTTGGCACCTGCACCTGAGTTTGCACTCACAAAATAATAATAATTATTTATTATTATTATTTTGTGGTCGACGTTTGTATGATGTAGAATGGCAGTCAACTGTTGGTGATGTAGGGGTGTAAAATGTGTGTGGTTGATGTGTGGTTGGGACAATGGGGGGAAGGCAGACTGAGCAGTGATAAGGGTTGATGGCTGTGAGGATTAAAGCTGTCAATCACACTGTCCATCCAGATAAGAGAAGGAGTCACGACCAGGGGTCAAACTGAGATAATCCCAACACACTTCAGCTAGAAACTGACACGCATCACTGCGAAAACAGTGGTTTTTATCTGTTCAAAGATGATAATTTAGTCTTGAGGGGAATGCTACAGAAACACTCTAAGTGTTATTAGAGCCTCAACAAAGAGTATTATACCGAAAATACTTATTTTTATTTATTAGGGGCTGCCTGTGCTCAAAGACTCATGACTCATGTCAGACGCGGTGGAAATCACATCTGATATGGCTCTTGGCCACATGGCTCAATAGCAACACCTGTAGAATTTCAATGAAGCATTCCTCGCAACACATTTCACCTGCATTTACTAAAATCAGTAGGCACAGGTATCATATCTATAACCTAAATCCATCAGGAAGTCAGCCATTTTCGATTTTACTGTGCAATTGTTTGTGCAGTTTTTGCCATGTGCATGCATTGTACTTTAACAAACTCTTTCTTCAGAATCAATCAAATCAAGTTCAAATGGATTCACAGTGATCTAAAGAACGTTGCGATGTTTGTTTTTGTTGAATGGTGTGTCCATGACATTGAGTTCTATGTTTCTCTATGAAGCAGTAAGTTTAGTATACATGGTCTGAAGAAAGTCCTTTGTCTAAAAATCAAAGTAAAGTGATTTCAGTTTCTGAATAGATAGCTATAAATGTCACAATATCTATGAGATTGGCCCAGTGTTGCTTTGGAGAAGAAGCCAGTTAGAGGTGCAAAACTGAGAAGGTTTTCCAAAACTGACCACAAATCCAAAGTTGAATTGATATGAGATGCAGATTATGTTTTCAGTTTTCTTAACAATATAAAATCTTTAACTGTCATTAGCAGTGAGCATTATTTAATCAGTAACAATCAATAACAATAATCACCAAGTCTTTCACACTGATCCAAACTTAAGTCATCTATTTTATGGGAAAATGGGAATTTCACTTTGAGAACCAGTAGCTGCTGAAACAGCTCTTGTCATCTCACGACTGAATTTGATTTTCAGTCATCATTATTATCTCCACACAAAGAAATTGATGATTTCTGAATCATTATCATAAACACAGACTAGATCCTCTTTCAGACATCTACCTAGACCTTATTTTCCCATGTGTTTATGTCAAAGTGAATAATGTCCCCAATTAATGCGGATTCTGCTGACCTGTTTCCTCAGGCAGGAGATGATTGTGTCACATTAATATAAAGACAACTGCACATGGTTCAAAACACAGGGACAGCTTTGTCTTACTGAGGGCAATGTAAAATATTTTTAAAATAATAAACTCATCTGCAGATTTAAAGTTGTTCAGGAGATTCTTCCAATTTAAAATCAGTATTTCAGAATTATTGCTATTTTTTGTCTTGTGTCGATGTGTAAAACCTCAACAAACATCAGAACAGTACTCCACTTTATATATTTTAATGTCCTCTAAAAGACAGCATGTGAGCAAATATAACATTCCACAACAGACTGATGAAGACAGAAATTTTACTGATTCAATCTTGGAACAAGCTTCATACTCACATTTGAAAGTAAAGAAGGAACTAGATGAATGGGATTATCTAGACACACACAGCTCAGGTCATATTTACTTAACATGCCATCAGCTGTTTTTTGCACTTAGCTGTGATGCACATGTTTCTGGCCATCTGTGCACTTAGAATGTATGAACTTCGTTGCTGCCATGGCAATGATGGTGCTGATGATGCTGTTGATGGTGATGATGAAAGGGAAAGGTGCTGATAAATGTGCAGCATTGTGTGTGTGTGTGTGTGTGTGTGAGTGAGAGTGTGTGTGAGAGAGAGAGAGAGAGAGAGAGAGAGAGAGAGAGATCTATTAGCACTTCAACTCGTCAGGGAGTCAATCTTGTGTTTCAAAATGCTGACTCGCCTGCTCAGCCAACCGTGACAACGTTTGAACAAAGAACAGAGACGATAAGAGGCGGAGCTGCAGGTTGTGATGATGTCACCTGGTATTAAATCTTTTTTTTTTTTTTTAATTAAAAGGTCAATCAATGGATCAGTACTTGTAAAATAAATCAGATCAATTTTGGGTTTTGTACCTGCTCTCAACCTGAACCTTATTTTCCATTGTTTATATGTCAAAGTGACTAATGGGGACAATAGGTTTTGAATTTGGTCCAGTATTGAGTGAGAGCAATGCAGCCTGCAGCTGTGAAACAGGGTGCAACAAAATCCTTTTAGTCTATTGCTCGCCATCAAAACATGTCTATTAAAAGTGCTTGTTTTGGTCTCTGACAGACTCATATTGTCATTATAAGTGTCTAACATTATGTAAAGGATTCCACAGAAGAAGTCTTTTATTTGAAATCTCCTCTGTGGGCCGAGGATCATAGCACACAGGATTACCACCAGTGTCTAAACCTTCACAGGTGCCGGTAAACCTTTCTCTGCCTTGTAGATGTTCCTCATCTCTGGCTTCAATAAATACAGTGACCATCCACATAGTTAAAATCAGCTAAATATTCAGCCATGACATTGAAAATCTTTTACATAACACTAAGCTACACTTTCTGTACTCAACACAAAGACCTATTCTTTCTAGTGCATTACTACACTCACATTTCCAATGTTGACTTAGAGCAGCAAGAACCTAACCTATCATGAGATATCAGAATAAGACATAATCTGAGTTTGTCAGAGAGAAAAAAAAAACACTTCTGATGGACAAATTCTGGCAGCTTGCAACCAGAAGGATTATACTGTAGTGCTCTCCCTCAATACTGGACCAAATTCAGAACCTGTTGACCCCATTGGTCACTTTGACATAAATTATATTTGCATGTAGATTGTACTTAAAAACAGTATTTGATCAAATATACTTACTTACTTTCCACCACTAGTGGAGTTCTTGTAGTTCTTACAACACCAACAAAGTGAAGAAGAGTCTTCTCTTGTAAAACCATCAGCTCACCTCAATGTAAGATGATCACCTTCAGTATTTAGATTAACCAGCTTGTAAACATTTAGTAGCTACACCTGAAGTTAAAAGACGCAATCGACATTTTCTAACTTCTGCTGCTGTGTACATTTTTTTAGGACGGTATAGCTGGTGTTTAAGAGTATTTAATTGTAATTTGGGAGGTTTTAGGGGTCATTTAAGACATTCTTATAGTCATAGAGGCAATTTTAAGTGCCTGGTAGGTAGTTCTAGTGGGCATTAAAGAGATTCTAGGGGTTTTAGTTTGTTACAATATGAGGGATTTAAGGGCAATGTGATGGACAGCACTCTTCTCCACCATGAGGCCCCTTTAGGGAACAAAGGACGTTCTAGAGCTCCTAGGTGGTTATACTTGGTGTTTAGGAGGTCCAAATGTTCACTTAAGCGGTTCTAGAGCTCCTTGGGTCATTCTAGTCTGCATTTAGAAGGTTCAAATGTTCAATGAGGAAGATGTATAGATCATTTATATGGTTCTAGTGGGTTTTAAGGAGGTTTTTTTAATTTATTTTTTTAGCTGTAACTGGTGGGGTTTAGCAATACTTTTGGTTGTTTATGTAGCCATTAAAGAGCTTCTATTGGTCATTGAGGAGGTTTGAGGGGTTCTTTTGGTCACAGAGGAGGTTTGAGTGGTTATTTAAGAGGTTCTAGTAGTCATTAAGTATGTTCAAGGGGTTATATAAGGCATTATTGTGGTCACTGAGGTGGTTTAGGAGTATGGTAGGTAGTTTGTGTGCAATAAAGAAATTCAAGGGCTTATTTAGTATGCTGAACTAAGGGAGCTTTGAGGGAAATGTAAAAGACAGTGTTCTTCTCCACCATGAGGACCCTGTAGGAGGTTTTAGTGGTCACTGAAGAGGTTCATGGGGTCCTTAAGAAGGTTGTAGTAGTCCATGCTGAGATTTTAGTTGTCTGAGGTCCTCACTGTAGAGGTTCTAGCTACAAATGACCACAAAGGGCTGTAGAGTTATTCTAGGGGTTCTTTGGTATGTTGAACACCTTTGGAGATTTTGGAGCAACAGCACTCTCCACAACCACGATTAACACCAAATAAGGGAACGTCTTATGAAAGAATGTTCATCCCTCCTGTAAAGATTAACATCTGTGACAAAGGACACTAAAGCTGTTCTCAACACCTTACTAAGACACTTTATGTTGGGTTTTTACTTTAATTTGTCACCAGTCTGTATATACAATGTCAGATTTAATGGAAATCTGGCCTGCCCGGAATTAAGGTGTTGGGCACAGAGATAGACACACTGTTGTCACTGCAGACCTTCTGAGCAACATCTGAAACATCATAAATGTACTGTTTTAAAACTGTGTTATCCATCTGGTTTGTTTGAAGATGATACATGAAAAGAAGGAGTAGTTTTGAGTCAATGTGCTTTTTATAAAGTACCTGGTATAGTCTATCTAGTATACTTATATTTGTAAACAACTTTCATATTCAGACTCAGACCAACAGTGAATGTCTTGACTAACAAGTATTGAGTGTATCACAGCCTGATAGATTGTCTTCCTCTGTGGTGCTGTAGAGCTCTATTAAAAACACATCAAAGAGCCACACTGTACCATGAACACACACACACTGTATTTATTTATCCTGCTGCCACAAATACTCACTAGCGCACCACATGTGAATTAGTACACAGCTGAAAATAGTCCCCAATAAATATTTCTACAATTTCCTGTGCTTAAAAAACTACAATGAGCAGCTGTTAAAGATCTACATATTCTGTAGGAACCAGTGAGCTGAGCCACAGACAGGACCTAACATGTTGCTGATTCTCGTCCTTTAATGGGATTTGTTGACAATAAAGAAATTTCCAATAATGCTGGAAAGATGTTACATCACTGGTTCTCAAACTGTGTTATGAGTTCTACTGGTAGTATACAAACTTCCTGTAGTGGTATTTGGGAGGAATCTCTGGATTTTTTTTGTAATTAAAGTAATAAAAATCATATCAATTCATTTACAACAGTTGTAAAGGTAAAATTGATGTTTAAAAAAGACTGCAATCATGGCTTCAAACCAGAAATGTTAGAAAGAGAAGTGTGGATCAGGAGTACCACTTTTATACCAAATGAGTGCTGTTCTTGAACTGGTTCTGTTCGAGATTCAATAGTCAACAATAATTAATCCTCTTAATAGGAAAAAACCTGCCTCCTGCGTAAACTGTCCATAGCTGAACAAGGTCAGCGTTGCTTTATTTTAATGTATTATTTTCTGAGGTGGTAGGTGGTATAAAAAGTTTGGGAAACACTGTGTTATATGATCGGACATAAATCCTTCACACGTCTGGATAATCGTCCTTAAACAGGCAAACAGAGCAAAGGAGAAGCTGTGTCTGTTTCTCATAATGAGGTATCCTGTTTTTCGTGTCTGTCTGACATTCAGAGCTTCACTTCCACATTTCCATGTTTGTACAAAGGATGGGAACACTCAAAACCTCCCTCTCTCTGTGTGTCTCTACAGTCATGTTGAAGTTTCGTAATATTATATTCTTATCCGAAGGTCATTGAATTGACCGCAGTCTTGTGTACTTCCTTTTTTGTTCAAGACATCTTGTTAAACCTCTCTGTGTGTGAGCAACAAACAAAATCGTTTCCTGTGGAGGAGGCTAGATCACTATTACAACATGCATTATGAAATACTGGTCACAGGATTTATATTTACAGGACAGTTGTGGTTGTTTGATTGATTCATAATGATTTATAAAATGAAAGTTGATAAATGCATTCTTGATTCTTTAACTACCTTTTTGCCATCATACAAAAAGAAAAGAAAATGTTTTTTATATGTGACTGGAAACAAAATATTTCACTGTGATCTTCCAGGATGTTTCTTTGGCGGCTAAATTTCATTCCTCAGCTGTCTGACTGCAGCTGATAGTGAAGTCTTTGTCGTTAACAGACTTTATAAACAATTTACATGACTCAAGTGTTGGCTGTTCGGAGTGTTTCACTATTTACTTATATGGTTACAGGACAAAAGATGCCGCTTTGTCTGCTGTTATCAGATTGATAGTTAAAATGATTCTTCAGCTTTGATGTTTATCAGATATGGACTTTAGAGCTCATAAATATCATACAGCTCTGCAGGTCTCATATTATCATTCTTCATCTGTTTCCAGCATTCCTCTGATCTGATCAGACTTTTTATGGATGTTGAACTTCACAGCTTTTGTCCTCATAGTTTGGACCATCTGACTGACAGTCCTCATGCTGAGTGTCAGGGTGTTATTGGGGGGGCGTAAAGTAAGATGGTGAAGGCAATCTGTTTGTTGAGTTGAATGTGACAACTGATGTAACTTTGCTTCTGTTTATTTCTTTTTCAAACTCTCAAAAGTTCATGAGTCTGTTCTTCTGCTTTAATGATGTGACAGTTCATCACCATGGCTTGTGGCTGCATTGCATTCTGGTCCTTTAGTTTTATTGTGAGTTTATTTAGATTGTTTCAGCGCCAGCTCAAGTTTAGGTGCTGTCTTAAGCTGCATCTGAAAGTTATTAGGATTTTCTTGCTGGATACCATGAATATCCACAATAAATTTCAGTTTATAAAGTGTCATCCCAAAGAACAAAATGTTTATGCCTGTTCTGAATGGCCACATTTGAAGGCTATCATAGAAAAGGATGCGTAATGACAGACCTCCATGACCTCCCTTGAAGTGTGTGAAGTGACAATATGGGGCAATTTGTTTCAAGAACACTCATGCCTTGAGCTGACATTTCATTTTAAAGGCTAATACACAACGTTGCTGGTTTGATTCTGGCATCTGATGTGAAAATGAGGAAAAAGGGCTGGTTAAGTACTGCAGATGAGGAATACACAGGTGAGCAACAAAGGTCAAGTAACTGTGTGGCTGATGAGAGAAGTGCTATCAGGTGTGTAAATGACAGTCAGGTGGTGAGGAAAGCATTCATTGTGAATGTACAAAACAATGACTTTTATTAAAATGTTACCTAATTCATGTTGGTTAGAAATTATTTTGAATAATATCATGATCAGGAAACATGTTGCTTTGAATTTTTTAACGGCAACGAGTGTAACAGACATTGGATTCAGTCGTGGGTTAGGGTTAGACTGATCCAGAGCAACACCGTGTCTTGTTTACATCAAGAAAATGTAGAATGCAGATCCAGGTTACACATTTTTCACTTCACATTAGGTATTTTTTAAAAATGTTTTACACTGGTTGACTTTGGTTTAGTTTAGGACCCGAGCTACCATCATCATTATCAGTCGTCACAGGATTTAAAGGATTTATCAGTCTGCTGCTGTTCTGCAGATTAATGTATAAAACCAGAGGTGATTACCAGGTTAATTGAACTGGGAAATGTGGTTTCCTTGTGTATGTTATGGTGTGTGTGTGTGTGTGTGTGTGTGTGTGTGTGTGTGTGTGTGTGTGTGCGTGTGCTGAGGGTGTTTCTAAGGGATGAACTGACTCATAATGACAATACAACTCAGTGTTTTGAATTTGCACTGCAGTGCCAATTTTTAACCAGTAGAGATCACTGTTACAAGCAAAGTTACTGTTCCTTTAAAAGACAAAAAATCTATTCCCAGAGAGAATAAAAACTTGGATTAAAACAGTAACTTTCCCAAACATATGTCAGTTAAATTGGGTTTAATTTAATAATTGGGTTAAATTTGATTTATTCAACAAAACTTAACTAATTAACACCTAATTATTATAGTGAATAAAATTTGTGGTACAACAGTATTATCACCATTGTTGTTATTGTTATTATTATTACTATTGTTGTGAATATAAAGTATAATTCCCCCCTAGAGGCTGCAGTGTTCATTACAGCCCCATCATGAAGCAGATCAAACAACATACTAATGATTTAGCCATTGTAAGATTTTCACCAGTGGTGGAGCAAAAATGTTACGGTAGTTCTGATTGTGGCGCTAGAGAGAAAGTCATGTTGTCATTAAAATCTGCTTGATTATTCCTCTGAGGAGCAGGAATGACATCAGGACATTTAAAGCTCAAGTGTGTCAGATTTAGGGGCCTCGATCTATTTATGTTGATTGGCCCAGAATAGACAAACTGAATAATGCCTCTAAATAGTAACTTCTGCATCTTTCATGCTTTTTGTGAGCACTGTAGTTTCTACATCATGCTAGGAAGATGGGTGAGGCAAGGGGGTTGCAATCACCTCAGCAACTACACTTCTAGTTGAATACTGAATACCAAATACTAGTCCTTTAATAAAAGTGTGACTACTAATTGTTGATATAGCTGCTGTGTATGTTGGACTGCCGTCTTAATGTCCTGCTGTTTTAAAAATTTGTGTTGATTTAAATAACTACTTGGTTGAATAAAGACCTGTCTTTCTCTCTTTCTGTTCCCCAGTTTACCTGGCCGCTCATGGTCGCTATGCTCAGAAGCTGATGAATGACTTGTTCTCTAACTACACCAACGCCTTGCGGCCCGTGGAAGATACCGATCATATCATCAACGTCACACTGCAGATCACCCTCTCTCAAATCATTGACATGGTAATCATATCCTGACTGCTGATCCACATGTTCATGTTGTGTGTGTCTTCATGCCTGTGCTGATGTGCATGTTTCCTCTCACCAGGATGAGAGGAACCAGATCCTGACTACATACCTGTGGATCCGGCAGATCTGGATGGATGCATACCTCACCTGGAAGAAAGAGGACTATGACGGCCTGGACACCATTCGCATACCCAGCAGCTACGTATGGCGACCTGATATCGTCCTGTATAACAGGTAGGTATGGACTCCTGCTGGATGACCATGCATTGGCTGAAAATCTCCCCTCTCTTCCTCTTCCCTCTACTTGCCTTCACACAACTTCCTCCACCTTCTCCACAACAGTGCAGACGATGAGTTCTCCAGCTCAATGGAGACCAACGTGGTTCTACGTAATGATGGTCAGGTCATGTGGGACCAGCCAGCCATCACCAAAAGCTCCTGCTCTGTGGATGTGGCCTTCTTCCCCTTTGACATGCAGCAGTGTTACCTAACCTTTGGCTCCTGGACCCACAATGGCAACCAGATGGACTTGATCAATGCTTTGGACAGTGCTGACCTGACTGACTTTGTCCACAATGTGGAGTGGGAGGTGAGTGGTTACCTTATTCATGTGTTCAGAAAACACTTCCTTCCCAATTTTTTTTACAAAATGTAATCCTTTTTCTAACCAGGTTCTTGGCATGCCAGCCAAGAAGAATGTCATCCTGTATGGTTGCTGTTCAGATCCGTACCCCGACATCACATTCACCCTCAAACTAAAGAGACATGCCTCCTTCTACATCTTTAACCTCCTCATTCCCTGCATGATGATCTCCTTTCTGGCTCCCCTGGGATTCTATCTGCCGGCTGACTCTGGTGAAAAAGTTTCTCTGGGTGTCACGGTGCTACTGGCCCTCACCGTGTTTCAGTTGCTGGTGGCTGAAAGCATGCCGCCTTCTGAGAGCGTCCCACTGATAGGTGAGGACACTGAAGAATCACTGATTTTTAAGTCTTGTAAGAGTTGAGAAAATGTTAAGAAAATAGTTTTCAATGGCTTTTTAAGCCAAGCAGATGGTGGTCAAGGAGATTGTAATACATGTAAGAGCAATGGAGTAGTGCAGTAGTCTCTCACTGTTAGGCGGTAAAGCAGGACGTTTATTGTTTGCTGGATCAGCCACTTTAAAAAAATTGTGGAACAAATCAAGAGTATACTTACTTCACTAGACACTACTATACCACTGTGTAAGCAACTGTTAAGTAGCTCTTATATCAAAGTTCTTTGAAAATGAACCCTGAAGTCAGTCATCAACGTGTCAACGAGACTGACACTAAGGCTGGTTCTGTTTCTAAATGGCCAGATTCCTGAGAATGATTTAGTTATGATCTCATCCCATTGACGGTTGGATAAACAAAAGATAGATAAGATGAGCAAAAGATATAATTTTAGGACACACACTGTCATTCTTCCAGACTCTCTTGGCAAATACACAAGTGTGACATATTTTTCAAATCCAGTCAACATATGCAGACAATAGATAGCAAACATTTTAATGTGTCATAGCAAGACATGTACAGGTAGCTGCATTCCCATTAGGGGAAGTCCTGTGCTTGCTGGTTTACTGGAGCTGAGCCCTCATTTCTGTTATAAAGTCCTGTGTTTTTACTGCTACGTCAAGATGCCAGTCCATGGGCAGTGTTTCCAATGCACCAATTCCAAGCCTGAGAGGCAAAGCCAGCACTATACTAAAATGATAGCTGGCAGCGCCTGGGATTACATCACTGGAACGCTGTGTTTGTGTCCTGTATCCTGTCAAACTAGTACAACTGCTTCTGCTTCTAATGTTAATATTAGAGCAGAGGCAAAAAATGAATGGTAAATGGACTTGTACTTAAACAGTGCTGGTTTCTGGTCTAGATGTTTATGGTAAAATGTTTAATGAATGTTGGATATTGCCAACATATTCAAAACGTTCCCCCATTTCTTTCCTCTTTTGGTACCCTTTCACAGTCAACATGAAAAACTTGGGCTAACATGTTTTACAGTTATCTGTCCTGTTTAGATTAAAACAGCAAGAAATTCAAAACAAAGAAAGAACTAAAAACATAAGAAACTGCAGGGTACACATACATACGCCTTGGGTTGATTTTGTGCCAAAGGTTTGTCACTATAATCACGCCCATCCGGAAATGTCTTCCAGTAAGCCAAACAATAATGGAAAGACAGAGGTTCAACATTACATTTGAAGGTGAACATTTGTTGGAGCAACAGCAGAGCTGCAATCAAGTCAAGTGTGAGTTTTCTCCGAAGAAAGAAAGTTCTTAACCACCTTAACACAGCAGAGTCTCTGCCAAACACTGGTGAGTCAGTGATTTTTATTGATTTAACATTAATGTTAATTAACAGTGACACATAATCTAAGATAGGAAGTTTCCAATTACTTTCCTCATTTTACAGCACTTCCAATCTGATATTGTTAAACAAATAATTCTAATTTTATTTTTTTAACTTCTCAGTGGATTGAAATGGCTGCTGCCAGCTGTCTGTTAACTGAAGATCAGTTTATGTGCTCCATCTGTCTCGATCTATTCACTGATCCAGTTGCCACACCATGTGGACACAACTTCTGCAAGGACTGCATTACTACACACTGGGATATTAACGTCTTTTGCCAGTGTCCTCTGTGTAAAGAGACTTTCTACACAAGACCTGAGCTGCGGGTCAATACTTTGATCTCTCAGATGGCTGCTCAGTTCAGACGGTCAGCTCAACAGGAAGCCAGCAGCAACACCTCAAGGCTCCCGTGTACCGGATTGGATGACATTTCTTGTGACATCTGCGTTGGAAACAAATTAAAGGCTATGAAATCATGTCTGGTGTGTATGGCCTCCTACTGTGAGACTCATCTGGAACCTCATTTCACGGTCACTGGTCTGAAAAAACATCAGCTAATCAATCCTGTTAAAAATCTGCAAAGTAGGATGTGTATGAAGCACGATAAACAACTGGAGCTGTTTTGCAAAACCGATCAGATGTGTGTCTGCATGCTTTGCATGGTTTTAGACCACAAGGCACATGATGTCATTCCTCTAAAGAAAGAATATGAAGAAAAAAAGGCTGAGCTGGGGAAGACAGAGGCTGAAATTCAGCAGATGATTCAAAGGAAACGACTGAAGATTCAGGAGATCAAACACTCGGTGCAGCGCAGTAATGAAGCTGCAGACAAAGAGAAAGAAGACGGTGTTCAGGTCTTTAATGCTCTGAGAGAGTTTGTTGAGAGAAGCCAGGCGAAGCTCATTGAGACAATTGAAGAGAAGCAGAGACCAATACAGAAACAGGGTGAAAGCCTCATCATAGAGCTAGAACAGGAGATTTCTATGCTGATGAAAAGAAGTGCTAAACTAGAGCAGGTCTCACACTCTGAGGACCACCTCCACCTCATCCAAAGCTTCCCTTTCCTGAATGCTGTTCCACCTACCAAGGACTGGACAGAGGTCTCCATCTGTCCACCAACATATGTGGGCACTTGGATGACAGCTGTGAAGCTGTCATCCAAGTCACCCTCATAATGGTTTTTGGACGATATCTTTGAGGAACGAAAATGAGTACAAAGCTTTTGCTGAACCTCGTGTCTCTCTCTCTCTGAAGTCAAAGCCTGAGAAAGTGGGTGTGTTTGTGGATTATGGGGAGAGTCTGGTCTCCTTCTATGATGTCGATACTGGAGCTCTTATCTACTCCTTTACTGGCTGTTCCTTCAATGAGAAACTCTACCCATTCTTCAACCCCTGTAATAATGATGGTGGTAAAAATGCCGCTCCTCTGATCATCTGTCCTCTCCGTAATGTCAAGTGTAATGTAATGAGCATATACTCAAGAATACGAAAAAACACATAAGATATCAAGAACCTGTAACTTAGGATTCATCAGGATACCTCAATGCTCTTTTTGTGATGAATTTAAATAACTGTTTTTATCTGTGTTCATCATTTATCGTTGATCTGTCTCTGAAAATGATTTGTAATATTTTTCAAGTTCATGTTGTTTACACTCACGTTACATATAGTGAAACTTCGATTTCATGCAAAAAGATGTTAATATTATATTATTTAATATCTTAGATGTAGACATAATGTACACTGAATACATAATACATTTTGTTATTTGCATGTACTTCATATTTAAATTTTTATATTTTACTTTGATGTGTCTCATTGCTTGTTGCTGCTAAACACACCTGTTTGGTCACGCTTATGTATCTTATTTAATGTAGTGTGATCTATTCTAAAAAGTGCAAAACACAATCATTTAATTAGAAATGAGCATTACAAAAGACAAAAGACAAACATTATCTGTATGATATTTTAATGTACACACAATGAGATGTGCATTTCTCTGGTGGTGGTTTTATTGTAACATTTTAAAATAAATAAAAACAAAACAAAACAAAATATAGGCATAGTCAGTTGTTTAGTATATGCGTAAATTATTTAATGTTTGACTGAAAGCCAAAAAAGTCGCAATAACAAACACCATCAACTGTTTTCAGATGTGCCACGAACTGCAGACATCCAATGTGGAAATGTGCTGTGGAGTACTGGTAGTCTGATCCACACAGGAATGTCTCCCATAATCTAGAATAATTGGATTGTTACATAAAATACCAATATTTTACAATTTATAGGGGCATCATTTTCATAAAATCTTTAGGGGGGACATTTACTGGGAATTATTCAACCCATCAACTGAATACACTGCAAACTCTGGTGCCACAGTCCTGCTCTTTGCCCACCCCAATCTCCTCGCCTAGTGTTTTATTTACTCAAACTAATGTTGTCCAGGCATATTGTCGTCACAATGTAATTATAAAAAAAAATTTTGTAACATACAAATGTAATTTCTATTAGAAAAGGTTGCCTACTGCATGCTATAAACTCCCATTGCAGAGCTAAAAATAGAAAGAAGTAAAAAGGTGGCCTGTACCCTCAATTAGCCAAATGTTTTTCACTGCAGTCTTGTCAAACCAGAAAGGCAAGAAAACATGACCTACATAACTTCAGTACGAGGTGGAGTAAGACTGGAAAGACAAGAGAGTTTCAAAGTCAGATTACTAAAACATTACTAACTAAACTGCACATACACAACTCTGCACAGTTTCGGTCAAACATCCAAGTGAAGTATCCTGGTGATTGGGTTATGTTGCACATGAAAACATCATATCCTGGTTTCAGAAACCTGGATAAGACCTTACCACAGTTTTGAGAAACCTGATTATGCTACCTAGAGTACACCAATAGAAACCTTGTTACAGTTTTTTACATTTGCTTAAACACAATTTTGCAGACTAGGTTGGTTTTATCAAGATACTAACTCAATTCACCAAACCACACACCCAAACTGCAAAATACCACATGTATCCTGCAAAATGAAGCACTGCAACCAAAATCAAACTTTGCACCAGATGGCACACACTTCATTCGTATTCGTAGATTTTTGTCTAACCAACTACACACTGTTGGGTATAATGAAAAGCACTCTCATCTTTAGTATGCTTTGCCATAATACTAACATAGTTCAAACTGTAGAGAATTCTTCAAATTGTTCACATGCACACAATTATTTGCAGATACACACAGGTGCTGTTGAAATATTTATTTTATTTATTTTTCACCAAACAAGTCAGTGCGACGTATACACAGCAGATATATTTACATTAGAGTGAACTAAAATATGCTCACAAAACAGTAAGCTGAAAATACAATTGCAGAAAAAAATGTCAGAAAAAAGAAAAAAAGAAAAAAGAAAGCTAATAATTTGACAACACTGCTCTACCTCTCACTCTTCCTCCCCCTCTCATTCAAACCCTCCCTCTTCCTCTTCCTCTCTCAGCAATGTCTTCCAAAGATGCTCACTTATGGTCTTTTATTGCTTACTTCCTGACTGAAGTGTTAACAATTACATAACACCATGTTTGGGCAGGTGGCACATGTAGTGGCCAATGAGCTCATGTAGTGTCATTTTGGCAGTGTTTTGAAATTGCAAACATGTGATTTTATGTCAGATTGTTGTGTCTTATGCAGAGAACTGCGTTCAGTACACTTAAAAAGAGCCACTTTGAATTGAAAAATGTGTGTAAAGCAGAAAATGTGTTTAATGTTTTGGAGATTTGAGATTAGGTTTTGCTCTCTGTGTATCAGTTTAAATATTTGTGCTATCCATGTTATTTCAGTGTGTTAGCAACTGGACTAAACTGTAACTGTTATGTATACACTGATATGAATAACCAGTTTTCTCATGTAAACCATATAAACATCATATCTTAAGTAAGATCTATACCAGGATAAGCCTCAAAACTGGGATATTAGTGCACATATGAAGGCAGTCAACACATTTTTGATGGGAGGACTTCAAAAGCTTTTTAGGTCAATACTTAAAATTGATTTCACCTTTTTCAACTCAGGTGTGGGTTCTACCATCATCATTTTATTTTTCATCTCATCCCATCTTATCTCAATAAACATAGAAGGTCTGAGATCCAAACACCAAATGAGTCATGCAACATAATAAATCCATGTTGCTTAGAAAGATATTACTCATACTTTTGTCTTACTTTGGTAAGACGTAAGAGTATTGCATTTAACAATTATTTTCATTATTGATTATTCTGTAGATCATTTTCTTGATTAATCGATTGGTTTGTTTGGGCCATAAAATGTCAGAAAAGGGTGAAACATTTCTTTTTTATGTACAACCCAAAGATATTCAGTCATGGAGGACTAAAGAAACCAGGAAAAAAATCACAGTTCAGATGTTGAAATCAGAGAATTTGGACTTTAAAAAATAGAGTCAAGAGGAGAAATTATCAAAGTAGTTGATGATTTAATAGTTGACAACTAATCAACTAATCATTGCATTGCTAGAGATCAAAGCCAAAGGCTGTTTTGTATTGTACTGCATCTTCTTCCTCTTCCTTAGTGCAAAAGTCTCAAGAGTGGAAGAACAATGAATTTTAAATGAGTGCTCGATATGTGATACAGTGTACTGCTGGGAAGGAGAAGAAAGTTGCTAAGCCAGCAGATCTACATTGTTCTGTGTGTGTGTGTGTGTGTGTGTGTGTGTGTGTGCGTGTGTGTGTGGGTTCTATCTTGTTGTTTGTAACAAATAAACTGCACAGACAGGAAAGATTTTGGTGAACAGTTTTCAGGCCCAGCAGCTAACAGCATTGTAATGAACAAAAGGCCAGCAGATCGATAAAGCCTGTCAGCATTTTTTTTTAAATACTACAAAACACAGCTGGGGAATCAATGATCATCTCTCAGCCATCAGCGCAGACGTTCAACCTGCTGGTCTCAGTGGTGCCAACAGCAGTTTGTCCATCAAATCCTCACATTTGAGAGGTGTTTCTCATTAAAAAGGTACAAAGAGTATAACTTTACCCTATGTCCTAAATAGTTTAACTACAAAGTTAAATATACATACTGGGTAGATTGAGTTTACTGCTGAAATATATTCTGTCCAGTTTAAAGTTAAAGTAGATTTTAAACCAGCTCCACAAGGTGTAACTTTGTTCAGTTCTGGTGTTTTGCATGTGATTTTATCTCAAGAAATAAACAGGAAGTAAACATTTGAAAACTCAACAGAGGACACGTTTATTGTTTTATCCTTCTTTGCTGGAAGATGTGATTTCAACATGGGAAGTACACGATATGTATGTTTGGCATCCATTTGATGTGTAAGAAAACAGTTGTTATGCACCTGACAATAAAATGTCCTTCCTTTTAAAATGCTGATTAATAATTTTGTATTTTTTTAGTTTTCAAAATGGAGGAAAAGAGTGAACAATAGTGTCAGTCTACATCACAACTAATGAACTCAGAGAAAAGTTTAAAAAGTTGTGAATACCACATCAGCACTAATTCAAAGTAAAACAAATCACTTAAACGCTTACTTTTGACATATATTTATGTTTTTTAATATACAATGGCTTGTTTTGTGTGAATAATGCAACAAATGCTCATACCTAAAAGACGAAATAGGACAGTTGCTAAAATGACATATACATTTGTTGGAGAGTACCAAGGACATATGAAACAGGCCTTCATTGTCTAATAAATGTTGTGAAATTATTGCACTTTGGTTAAGTTTAGGCAATAAAACTGCTAGGTTAGGTTTCAGAAAAGATCATAGTTTGGGTTAAAATAAGTACATTAGTAAGTACATTAGTAAGTACATTAGTAAGTACATAACTTAATTAACGTTACAGCTACAGTGGTTGTGGCAAAAGCACATCCACCACCATTCACCAAATGTCCACCAAGGTGGTGACAAAGAGGCAAAGCTGACATTTGACACATTTTACTGTACATTGATTTTTAACTAATGATATTGATGATATTCAATTTCTTTTTCCAACAGGAAAGTACTACATTGCTACCATGACGATGGTCACGGCATCAACAGCACTCACCATCTTCATCATGAACATCCACCACTGCGGTCCTGAGGCTCGTCCTGTTCCACAATGGGCCGAGCGTGTCATCCTTAATTACCTTGCCCGCATCTGTTTTGTCTATGAGGCTGGCGAGAACTGTTTCGGCAGGACCTCAGCCAGCAAAAAAACTCTGTCAGAGGAGGAAGCCCCATCAGCCAATGATGGTAACACCAAAGGAACAAACTGGGATGTGAACGGGCAGGCGTGGGGCAGGAGCGTGGAGGAGGATGGGTCTGGGGAGTCCCTGGACCAGGGGACGGACTGGAAAGAGGATATGTTTGTGACCATTGACCACTCAGAGGGGGAAGGAGCTGCTGGAGGAGATAAAGTGGAGCAAAAGAAATCAAAGAGTGCCTGTGGAGGAGGAGAAGAGTATGTTGAGGAAA
The DNA here is from genome assembly GCF_000972845.2 of Larimichthys crocea. Taxonomy (NCBI): domain Eukaryota; kingdom Metazoa; phylum Chordata; class Actinopteri; family Sciaenidae; genus Larimichthys; species Larimichthys crocea. The sequence goes on from NC_040032.1 coordinate 22,383,438, forward strand.
AGAAAGGCGTAGGAGGTGAACCAGGAGGCGGCGCTGGGGGGAATAGGAAGGAGATCTTGGTGAGAATCCAGTGTGTGTGCCAGCACCAAGGACTTCGCAGGAACATTGAGTACATTGCCAACTCATACCAGGACCAGCGAGATGGACAACTGCGCATTGGGGAGTGGAGAAGGGTCGCCAAGGTCATGGATCGCTTCTTTATGTGGCTCTTCTTCATTATGTTCTTCTTCATGAGCATCCTCATCCTGGGACAAGCCCTCTGATGGTGATCCGGCTTATCATCAAGAGGTTGAAAAAAGCGAGTTGGTACACTGAACCATTAAGGCCAAAGTTAGTGTTCATTTTGTCGAAGGAAGTGAACAATTTCATATGTGTTTATAGGCTTAATTCACCTTTTTTTGTACAGCAAAACAAACTCTGTGGTACCTTTGCAAACAATAATTTCAATCAGAAGAACCACAGAGATGTGAGGGTAAAATAATCAAGAAAAGACATCTCAGTGTGTCAAATAACCCCATTTCATTTACAAGTTTAGTGCCCAGCTGCAAAAAGGGTTTTCTTACTCATATGTAACAAAAACATCTGCAGCAGATTCCTTGTGTCAAAGTCACAAACACTAATTTACCTAGTCAAGTAGGGATTTCTGTACAGTTGCCATGGTAATGCCATTTCTGCTCAACTAAATTATTAATGATTACAAGCAAAACTATTGTGTTCTTGTGTGTGATAGTTTTATTGGGAATTTTGTTACAACTGTCAACTTGAGAAACTTATGTTTGATGAAACTGATCCTGCAAAGTAAATATGATCTGAAAGTAGCAACAAATGAGGTGAGAAATATGGATCTCCACAGGGTTTTCTCTAACATTTTCAGTTTGTTATCAAAACTCATCAATCATATTTTTCGTTGCTAAGAATGTACACACACCTGAACATGAATTTAAAATGCACTCACAAACCAAACGTATTTATTTCTGAGGAAATTAAATGAAGAAAAGGAGAAGTATCATGCAGCTCATCATATAGATTGGTTGGTTTCAGCATTTTTCACAAAAGATTTTAAAGATAAATCATGATTAAATATTTTTTAAAGTAGAAATAGGTAACTCTTTTTGCTTTCACTTATATAGAACAATGACACGTTTGGATTGTTTTTTCTTGCTCGCTTTCGCAGTTCTGTCTGCCACCAGACACAATTCAGGAAAATGAAGGCTAGCTTTAGGAGACTTATGTAGAGACCAAATGAAGAACAAACTCGTTACTCTAGTGTTACTCCACTCCTTGTTTGAAGCAACAACGTTACTCAAACCATGCTATTACTATGCAATACATGTGGCTACAATAATTTTTGCCTTTTCCCAAATTCAGTCTAAAATTGTTCAATATAAAACATTTCTATTTCACTTCAGTGAAAAAGCTTCGTTCTTCTCTCTGATTTCCAAAGTGCTATCATTTCTTCACAGGTTCTGAGGAGAACGGAAAGCGATCCAACAGTGACGCAAACAATAATACCAGTTAGAAACATGATAGTCTTCATTTTACTCTAATATATATATATATATATATATCTATATATAAATATATATATATATATTGTTTACACACAGTAACTGTACTGTAACTGTAACTGAACACACACTCATATGTAACTCTAAGTGTCAAAGTTTTAAGAGAGTTATGTTTGCCACATGTCTTTTAATAGAATATAATTTAGGTGACAACTTAAAAATGCAAGCCGAATTTTTTGTTAAGATTATCAGTCGCATTAAAATTAATGATACCTGGGAAAGCAACCAAGAATTATTGTCATTGTTTTTTTTTTTCTTATCTCAAGTATTCAAAGAGGAAAAGCATGAATCAAGTTTCAAGATCAAACTTTGTGTCCGTCAACTGTTATTTGCACAAGCCATGAATTAAACTGAATATGTTAGTTGCAATTTGTACTTTTTTCATTCATAAAGCAAATGAAAAAATGAAAATGAAAATAAGAAACAGTCTTTAAGAGGGTGCAAGGAAGGGAGAGGCGCCTGATTTCGGATATAAATGCAACAATTTGAGTTTCATGTCAAATCTTATCAACACCAAAACAGCTCACGGTTGGTCCTCCGAGTGCAGCTGAGTGTGTTGACACAATTGGCTCAACTCATTTGGATACCCAGAAAATTCTCTATCAACCACAAAAATATTTTCTTCTGATTAAATTAGATAAAACGCTGTATTTTAAAAAGTTCTCTGAAGCAACAGAGAGGATTATCTGTCTGAAAATCCTGCTCAGTTTATCTCTCACATTGTCAGTTTTACAGCCACAGATGAATTTACTTTAGTGTGACTCTTTGCATGACCAAGCCATGCACCATATCTGCATAAAAAGATGTTATTATACTGTATGAGTGATAATCACATTCTAATAATGGTATTAAATCACAGTTAATTCACAGTTGTTCACTGTACGAAATTATCTTAACTTGTGTTCAAACTTATCAAGGCTGTTTCAAATCTGTATTTATTCAAATAAACCACATACGATGAAACTTTTATGTTACAATGTGGGAGGATTGGGTTGATTAAATCCTGTTGCTTCCAGGCAGCTTATCTGCTTTCTCAAGACTTAAAAATGTATTGGATTTAAAGAGTAATTCTAAATGAAACTTTTTATATATATGCCTGAATATGAAAGTTACTTAACTTCTCAACAATAAAAATAAGAAATGCCAAATTTATCACTGTAGATACTTGTTATATCATGTTTGTGTGGTGTTGAGCATTTGTCAAAAAACATTTACACATGAAACACTGTTAATGCCACAAAATACATTAAAGATTTCTTATTAAAACAACTTTGTTTACTGAGATTTGTGGAAACTTTTCTTAAAAATTAACAATTCACAGATGTTATTTTATGTTTTTCATACACATTCTAATCTACTCTACACTATTGTATACTACTACTACTACTACATTACTATTAAAATCTATTTAAGACAGCTGCTAATTGTGGGAAATTAAGTGTATTCGTTATATTTGTATACATGCAGTAACAGGTATTGTAACAGGTGTCTAAGTGGTAAAGACTTTCCCCTTAAACATCAGACAGTGAAGAAGGGAACGCTGCAGCAGCAAACACTAAGCAGCAGGTGGAGCTGAAAAACCATAAAATGAATACTGGACGCACATATAGCCTCTCTGCAACAGTACCTCAATATATAACACAATGTAAATGGCATGTAATCATTAATAATAAGTGTACTGTGTATTATTTTGTATTTATTTTATCTATCTGACACATTAACAGCCCTGCTGATGTAAAGAAACATCTAAAAGTCACTGTACTGATGCTATTTGTGAACTCCAGCAGTTTCTCCCTGGAAACCAAACTTATGGGCTTTCACACCACTGCATAGTAACTCACTTCATTAGTGTCACCATTTGACAGCCAAAATGTAAATATAAAGCATATGTATATTTGTCATTTTCATATTCATACAGCTCCAACAGAACCATAGTTTTCACAATGCCAGTGTTACCTTTGATGGCAAACAGTGTTCAGCATTCCACACTCAACTTTTTGACCTTAGTAAGTGCATCATCCGGGTTCTCACACTACACTGCATCTTGCTGTAACTGACAGTGTGACGCGCTTATGTACTCAAAATAGCGAGTGTAAGTCTCAAAGTACATGAATTGAGACACAGAGTTTGCTTTTGGGGGAATGTTTGTGCAGGTAGGCAGCTGTCAGAGCAAGAAAGAGTCAAAACTAAAGGCAGTCTAACTCGCAGTAGGTCATCCATGCAGCTACAACGATCTTGTACAAATACGGTAATAAATACAAAGATGGCAACAGTATATAATTCCAAGCCCAAATATCTCCGATTCACTGCATGCAAATTGTGATGATATTATTTTATAATTTTATTAACAGCAAATTTGTTCAATAAATTTGCAACGTTAAGTTAAGCAGATCATGCGTTATTACCTTATCTTGCATCATAGTCTAGTTGGATGTTTATAATTTTAGTTTATATTGTATGCTCACTTGGTACATTTTCTTAAATAAAGTAATATTTAATTAACATGCCACAAACTAGTTGACATTGTAAATATTGAGCCTGGTAGTATTTCAGCTCAGACAATGTTTTTTCTTGTGGTCCTTGTGCTTAGAAGCGTGTGAAGTTTCTCAGATGCCCCGGTCATTTCTTTGAGAAGACTTAAATCTGGTGCAACTGGACTTGGTTGTAGATTTGTGGCCCCTCTGTGTTGAGCCATCCGTTTGTTAAGTGGATGTTTGGTTTCACCAGTGTATAGGTCTTTGCACTTTTCTGGGGAGGGCCAACTCACCAGGACTAGACTAGAAAAAACAAGGGGCACTGGCAGACAATAATTTCCGCATTTTGAATAAGGATGACAGGAGGTTTGAAAGAGGAGTGAAGGAGACTATCTATGTAAAAGTAGAGAAAGTTTCCCTCAGCATTGGACAAGGCCTCAGACACTACAATCACATCTCCCACCTACAATGTTGTCTTTTCTTCCTTTCCCAGGAGACTGAAGAACAATTCAGACTTGCAATTATGTGACTCCAATGACTCTGATCCAGCACCGAAGTTCAGGTGGCCTTAGCAATGGTCATTCACCCCGAACCTCAGGTGACCTTAACTGACTCTGCCAACGGTTATCACAACAACAAGGAGCACCAATAAACAATGTGAAAACAATGGCCTTGTTAATGATCCCACCTAAATAACCATGTTTTCCCACCAGTCCGTCAGAATAGGAAACAGGTGAACAATGACAGGTGAAATATCTTCATGGATCTACACCTGGGCCCAGTTGCACCAGATTCAGCTCTTTTCAAAGTTCACTGTACTTGATGTGAATTCTTGCTATTGGGACCCTAACATTTAATCAGGACTTGTTCCTAAGCTCCCTTTCAAAACTTCATACCCTAATCTTTTTTTCAGTTCTCAGTTTTCAGTTTCTTTTCTGTGATGTGTTCAAGGACACTTGACCAATAAACATCATAATTATGATTCCAACAGCAGGGCTAGCATATCTTAGTAAAACTGGTCTTTCTGTGCAGCCTTGACTTTCAAAGTTTTGCATTAAGGAACTTTGTGAACAGTAAACCAAAACAAATTTGAACTGTTGCATGTTGGGAGCTCAGGGGACTACACTGCCCCCCGATGGTGCACCAGTTCCATCACTTCTTCTTCCAGTTGCCACAGCAGCCAGTAATGAGCGTTAATGTTTCTGATCATTAATGAGCTTTGTTGTGAGCTGCTTCCTAACAAAACACTTATTAACAGTTTCTGATGGTAATTAGAGCCCTGGGAGCAAAGAGAGAGGCCCACTAATAGATGTTTATCAGAGCTCAGAGGATAACAGTGATTACAAGAGCTAATGAAAGCTCCTGGGATCTAGAGGGACTCATGTCTCTATCAATGAATCATGAACTTTTGGCTACTGGTTTTCAAACTTCCATGCTTTGGTCCACAGCACAAAAACTCAGAGACTGCTGGCCAGATTTTGATTAAATTTGCTATAGATATCTATGGTCCCATAATAATTTAGGTGAAAGCCAACTTTCCTCTAGTGCAATCATGAGCTTTTTAAACATTCGACATAAGACATATCATGATTTAACCAAAAGACTGACATGAAACTTCAATGAGCCTACATTTTGTACTTTTTGTCTGGGTACTTTTGTTTGGGTTCAACCCCTTAATTCCAGTAAAAGGAAGTGTTAATTGTTCTGCATATCACAATATTGTAAGAAAAACCCTTTTCTATTTTAGAATGATAATTCTGCCATGCACAAAGACAAAGAAATAGGTTTACAGTCTGTGCCTGCACAGAGCCCTGACCTCAACCCCATACCAGCACCAATGTGATGACAGCTAGGCCAGCCAGGTTGGTAAATCAGGTGAAAAGCTTTTCCACAACACAACACAATGGTCTGCTGAGAGAGGACTGGTGTATGGACAAGAGTCTCTTCAGAAAACAAGCTCCCTGTCCGTCACCCCCTGAGTGCCTCACTGCAGATTTTAATTCTATTAACCTGCTGGTCACTGAGACACCTGGGAACTTAGAGGCCTCAAAGACACTCATTATGGCCCATTAGTAACACTGGTATATAAGAACCACAACAGACATACAAACTAAGGCACTAACTTCATTAAAAAGTATTCCTATTTGACTCCATGAAGTTAGAGATACCTGAGAGTCTGGAAGAAAGTAAGAGATTGATTTTGCAGGTAAGGTGTTGCCCAAACTCACACAAGGGGTTTCTTCTGTTTTTATTATCTCGACTCTTCCCTTCACTGACTGCAAAAACATTTTTGCAAGAATTGAAAGATTTTTTTAGAGCGATGTTTTCACTCTGAATCCACTGTTACAGTTATTATGAATCTAAAAATGTAACACATCCTCAGATGGCACTCAAAAGTATTCAAAAATCAAACAGAAGAGTAAAGAAGTCTGAAAACATGACTTTTTGATTAATACTGGTTGAAAACGTATCAGAGCAATTTTGAAGTGGCTGAAACATGTCAGATGAGTTCAGAAAATGACATGACTAACTTTGAAACACTCTGAGCGAGATTAACTAATCTCTATCTCTCTGCTAGGGGTGCAGGGATATGCTCAGGGTGGCCTCAGCGTGTCATCAAGCCACCCTTTAGAACCGCCCAAAAAATTCTGGACTGCTTTAACGTCTAACTCTTTAAGTCTTTTCACATTTGCACACACATCACATGTCAGCAATTGTTTTCCAACATATATATTGAAAGAAATCTCGGAATTGACACATACTTCAATGTTTTGATGTGCTGCTTTGAGGTGATAGTAGTAGTAGTATAAGAGAGCAATAAAGTCCACATACCTAACCAAAGTGTGACTATTTCACAACATAAAGTCCCCATGGAATGGAAAGCAGAGAACTATGTGCTTCTGCATATTTACCCCCTCACTGCTATAGTTAAAAAAAAAAACCCACTGAATACAGTAATCAGTGAAGCCCAGTCATAGATGCATGTAGCTGCCTTTAGAAACACTCTGTATCAAACAGGAATCACTCCACTCTGGCTGCGTCATAAATGAGAAAGTGTTTCATTGGAGGCAACAAATACTGTTATCATGGTCATAAAACTGGATAAACTTCAGTTCACTTTTTGAGGGTGTCCTTGTGGCACGTGGAATGAACATCCTGTCCCTTCATTTCCTGGCATCTCTCAGCTATCAAATAAAGACATAAAATAAAATATAAGCATAAATTTAAGTTCGATTCAGATCTACGAAGGCAGCCCAACAAAAAACGTTATCTTTAAGACAGAATGTTATGTTTTGAGAGAGTATGAGAGTAGTATGTGCATAAAATTACTACACATCATATTATTACAGGTTAGGTTATATTTCCTCTGTCAATGTAGACAGGAATAACCTCAGGTCATTACTATGAAGTTGTTCACATCCTTCCATAATCATCCAGGTGGGAACTAAACTTTCTGTTCACTGTGGAAATAAACAACATATTCCCAGGAACAAATTCTTTTCTAATCACAGCCAAACATTCAAAGCTGCAGAGGGCGGGCAATGTGTCAACGGTTACGTTGACTGAGGGCAAAGTAAAATCATAAAGAGCAAACACGCCCTTCCCGACAAGTCAGAGCATCATCAACACTTTGACGAGAAGACAGGACAGAACGCTTTAGGCTGCTCACAACAACTTTATAGTGATCAATAGACATTATCCTCAGTTCTTTTATCTTTTGTTATTAAGAATCACATATTTTCATAGGTACCAATGTGTGTCTATTTCATTTCAAAAATTAGAAAGAGAAAAATTTCAATGTCATTGTTTTAGATTTGTGTGTTTAACAACTGTTTTCAAGTGTTTATAGTAATGTGTGGTTATAAATCTAATATTAGGGTTTTGATATACTTTTACAGAACTGTATTGCTATGATGGAGAACGAAACAATGATAACACCTCTCAAACAGCCTATAGTGTTCGAACTGGAGGGCTTCCATGTACCGCCAGGCTACAGCTCTTTCCTGTTCTTCCTGGCTCTGCTGAACTACATGCTGACACTCCTGGGGAATGGCGTGGTGGCGTGCATCATTGTGATAGACAAGAACCTACACAGACCCATGTTTGTGTTAATTTGTCACCTGGTTGCCTGTGATCTGATAGGAGCCACTGCGGTGCTGCCTCGCCTCATGGTGCACTTCTTGACGGGGCAGAAAAAGATAGCCTACCTCACAGCTATCGCTCAAGGCTTCTGTGTGCACATGTACGGCGTTGCAGTGCAAACTATACTGGGTGCAATGGCCTATGACAGGTATCAAAATGCATCAGCATATTACATCTGTCACAGATTCTTCTAATGTTATGCATAAAAGGTACAGATTGATTCAGACAGATTAAAATATCTCTTTTTTTAAAGATCAGATTTAAACCGTTTACTGTAATGTCAGACTGCTATTATTTTGTTTCTGGGTATTAAAAAGTTATGAAATCTTATTAATGGATCACTTTGTTGATCCAGAGAAGAGCTCCCCTTATTCATACATTAAATTCAATTTCAATTCAGTTTTATTTATATATTTAGTTATCTCATGACACTTTTCATACAGAGCAGATCTAGACCGTAGTCTTCATAATATTATTTACAGAGACCCAACAATTCCACATTGTGTCTTTTATTTTAAAGAATTCCTTAATGTTTAGTATGATTTGCCCAAAATACACAAAACAGCAGTATAATATGGATGATTATGTAAAACCATCCTCCTCCAGTCAGACTACCTTATTTGTTGATTTTGATTTTTTAGTCAGATTTATGTGTTTATACGAGCAAAGCCTAAATAAGAGTAACTTTAAGATATTTTTATTGCATACAAAAACAAATACAAACAGCTTGAGATACTGAGATTAAAATCTAAGGATTGTTTTTATGTCTTTAACTCCTTTTGTAGGTACATTGCTGTCTGTCAACCACTCAGATATCCTGTCATTATGACCTCGGCTCGCCTGCACTCCTGCTGTGCCCTGGCCTGGATCATTGCTGTGCTGTGCATTAGTTTGCTTTTCAGCTTCCACATGAATGTCCCACTGTGTGGAAATACCATCCAACACGTATACTGTAGCAACCGTGGCATCCTGAACTTGGCCTGCGGTCCCACCCCCTTAAGTAATATCTATGGTGAGCGCACTCATTTAAAATTAAGTTACACACAGTTTTTTACTCGTAGAAGAAAAGAGTAAAAAAAACTAACAACACTAGTGCTCACACAATGGACATTACAATACACCTTTTAAAAATGTAATTTAATATATCTTACATGCGATCACTGTCCTCTTCCTGTGAGGTTTACATGATACTTAATTTTTTTTCTATGTTTTTCTAGGTCTGTCCATGACTTGGTGTGTGAGTACAAGCATCTTCCTGATAATTGCTTTTTCGTACTTCAGGATCCTGCATGCTTCAGTAAAACAAGGCAGAGGTGACAGCGTCATCCGCAGCAAGGCCTTTCAGACATGCGCATCGCACCTTGTCGTGTATGTGCTTTATGAAATAGCTGCAATGATCATAATTGTGACTTTTAGGTTTCCCTCGGTCTCCCAAAATATTAAGAAGTTTTCTAGCATCCTGTTTATCATCATTCCACCAGCCATCAATCCCATTATTTACGGACTGGTCAGTAAAGAGCTACGTGCTAGCATTGTCAAGCATTTTAGCATACAAGTCTGTCACAAAAAATGATTTAATGTCTTTAAATTATCATATTCCTGTAGCACATCGCATTATCAAAAATTATTTAGGTTTTCGGGCATATTCAAGCTCTAGTGGTCTGAGGTGCAAAGCATGTAATTGCTATGTGTGTTGGTTCTGGCTCAGGAACTTTGCTGCATGTCATCCCTCTCGCTCTTTCACTTGTTGTTTCTGATGATTGAATTTGTGTTACTGAAAACTATTAAAAATTACTTTTGAAAATTAACATGACAATATGTCTTTACTGTTGTGTTGTTAATAAAATATTCAAATGTTTAGAGAAAGGTATGTGGATCCTGGTGTACAAGGTGCGATGGGGATAAAGACTTTATTGTTATTTGGATTAACCTAAACAATGGCTGAGCTGTTGTATTGGATACTATTAAATTGTTCAGGTGTCCCTAACAGTATTATGCAACACTTTGGAGACAAACTGACTAAAAGTTTAAATCATCTAATCATTCTTTTAATTATGATTTTATGCTTTTTATAGTATATATTTATAAACTATATGTTTATATATTGTTTTATGTATCTCTATGGTTGAAAGAAAGAAGTAAAATATCATTACAGGCCCAAACTTTTAAGCAGTATATATTAAAACAATATTACACTTGAGGTTGTGTACTGCATATCAGTATGGCTGTGCAAGGCCACAGGCCGTGTGCTAAAATTATAACAGTATTCAGTACAACATCGCGATCATCAACGAGTGTGATATTGCTTTAATACAACAGTTCTCCAAGCTCCATTTATTACTTGCAACAGATTCCGCCAAACAAATATTTCTGATCCTGGTTGGAAATATATTACCAAATGAATGAAAGGGATTATTTTAGAGATGTATTATTCTTGAACTTTCTGAAAGTTTTGTTATCTTTGGATTTTATTTAATATTAGTGCTTATTTCTACTTATTTCACTTTGATGTCTTAATGTTACATCACATATAAGTCTAATTGAGTCCCTTAATCTATAAAGTTGATCTTCATTGCTGCTGCTGCTGTTGTCATAACTAAAGACTGATTAACCAAATCATAAAGTGGGTATTATAACATTCAAAGAATACTTGACAAAAACCTTCACCGGCCTATGTACCTCCTATTTTGCAACTTGTCAGGTAGTGACATAATTGGATGTACAAATATTTTGCTCTGTTGGCTTGCAGATATTTTTTTTTTCAACCGCCGTCTGAGCATCTCATCAGACATACATACTACATCATATCAATCAACACATGGGACATGAACAGGGGCATGAACAGGGTGAGCCCATGCATCAGGCGGTAGCATAGCGAAGTAGTTTGAGAGTTATATGAATGGAATAGAGGAAAGAGACTTTCCTTCTGGTCCTGGCCACATTTGCGCCCTGGGCGAAATAAAAATAGATCTTCATTGCTGCTAGGGAGTACTTGTAGTGATCACTAAAGACTGATGAACTTAAGTCATGAAGTAGGTTTTATTGTATGACATGCATGAAAAGTGCATTCTCTCTCTCTAAAAGTATTCAAAATATATCTAAAGATGTGTCACATTGTATGTGTTGTTGCTGCTATTTTTACTTTGTGAAGTTAGTGTGGACTAATGATAGAAAAGTTGTTTGCTGTTCTGTTTTCTGTTTTTGCTTGTTGCCTGTCATAAAGTATCTCTGATATCTAAATTTCCAAAACTTTTTCAGTATCCCGCTGGTGGACACTGGTGGTGAGGGATGCCGTCAAGCTGAAGAAGGAGTCCTACAGAACCTTTTTGGCCTGGGGGACTCCTGAAGCAGCTGATGGGTATCGACGTGCCAAGTGGAGCACGGCCTCTGTGGTTGCAGAGGCAAAAACTCGGGCGTGGGAGGAGTTCGGTAAGGCTGTGGAGAACGACTTTCGAACGGCTTTGAGGAGGTTCTGGACCACCTTCAAAACTTCATTGACCGGCAGATTGGTGCAGCTTCTGCAGTGATGCAGACTCTGCACCGGTCCGTCATGGTGAAGAAGGAGCTGAGCCCAAAGGCGAAGCTCTCGATTTACCAGTCAATCTACCTTCCTACCCTCACCTATGGCTAGTTTTGGGTAGTGACCGAAAGAATGAGATCGCGAAGACAAGCGGCCGAAATGGGCTTCCTTCGCAGGGTGGCTGGGCTCTCCCTTAGAGATAGGGTGAGAGGCTCGGCCATCCGCGAGGAGCTCAGAGTAGAACCACTGCTCTCCGCATCGAGAGGAACCAGCTGAGGTGGCTCGGTGTCTAGTGAGGTTGCCTCCTGGACACCTCCCTGGTGAGGTCTTCCGGGCACGTCCCTCTGGGAGGCGCCCCCGGAGAAGACCCAAGACACGCTGGAGGGACTATGTCTCTCGGCTGGCCTGGGAACGCTTCGGGGTTCCCCTGGAAGAGCTGGACGATTTCAGATGAGCGGGAGAAGACGAAGACGAAGAAGAGACATGTTGATTGCTCATGAAACACGTGTTTCATTTGACAGTTTTTGCCTCGATTCGAGAGTTTTGTGTTGGCCTTTTGCCATTTAATTTTCATAGTAATAGTTAGTTAGAGTTTGGACTTTTTCCCAGTTTGTGGTTTTTTCCCCCTCCTCAGAGGCGTTTTCTTGTTCATCGTTTTTTGTTTTTTCTTCTAGACGTTAGGATTTTGTTTAGAAATTTTTGATAGCCATCCCTCCTGTTCGAGGCGCTTTCTGTTCATTCCCCTTATTTTGGTGTGCTTAATAAAGCCTTCTATTCATCTCTGCATCCGAGTCCTACCTCTGTGTCCCAGACTTGTCAAGTTCATCACTTTGTGAAACATTACAAATAGCATTTTAACAGTTAAAAAACAGCAACAAAACAATAAACTACACCTGCCCAATATTAAATGCCAAAAATATTAAAAACATTTACCATCTCTCATTCTACAAATGGAATTATTTTTTTTGGATTATTAATTCATAGATTTTAGCACCCATAATATCAAAAGATTCAGAATATAGAGAAATCTCTGACCACAACATTGAATGCCTGAGATCTATGACCACTGGGGCAGGACTGCAACAAATACCAACATGATTGTTGAAAAGATATTACTGACAGCTCAGGTACATTGATGGTTGCTATGGCCACCACATTGGTGTCGTAATGTTGCATCATGCAAAAGACACATAAGTGACTCCGCTGATGTGAGCATTTAAAAAAATGATCATCATGCTGCTAGGGAGTATTTGTAGTGATAACTAAAGACTGATGAACTTAAGTCATGAAGTAGGTTTTATTGTATAACATGCATGAAAAGTGCATATATGTCAAGATGTGTCACATTGTGTGTGTTATTGCTGCTATTTTTACTTTGTGAACTTAATGTGGACTAATGATAGAAAAGTTGTTTGCTGTTCTGTTTTCTGTTTTTGCTTGCTGCTGTCATTAAATACACAAAGTGTCTCTGATATCTAAATTTCCAAAACTTTATCAGTATCCTAACATTCAAAGAATACTGTTCTTGTATTTCAGGTTGATGGAAAACTACACCTACAACAGCTTCACACTCCAATTACAAGGCTTCAACATCTCAAAGGATTACATGTACCCTTTCTTTTTCTTTATATTAATTTCCTACATTCTTATAATTGTTATGAATATCGGCATTTCAGTTATAATTTTCATTGACAAGAACCTTCACCAGCCTATGTATTTCATATTTTGCAATCTGTCACTTAGTGACATAATTGGATGTACAAATATTTTGCCCCGTTTGCTTGCAGATATTTTGCGGCCTCCTTCTGAGCGTCTCATCAGTTATTATGCATGTGTGGTTCAAGCTTTCATTACACAGTTTTTTGGTACCACCTCCCACACTGTGCTCATGATTATGGCCTTTGACAGATTTGTGGCCATCTGCTATCCACTACGCTATTCAACAATAATGACTAACAAGATGGTGATGAAGCTGACAGTTTTTGCCTGGGGATCAGCCTTTTTTTTCGTTGGGATTCTTATCAGTCTGTCTGTACGGCTGAACCGATGCAGGACTATGATCATGAGCCCTTTCTGTGACAATCCCTCCTTGTTTAAACTCTCCTGTGAGAGTGTGTTCATTAATAATGTCTATGGCCTCACATTTACTGTAGTCTTGCTCACAGCTTCTATAGGCAGCATGGTTTTTACTTATACTAAGATTACAGTAGTTTGTCTGACAAGTAAAAACAAGTCTTTGAACAGTAAAGCCTTGAAGACCTGCAGCACTCACTTGGTTGTGTATCTGATCATGTTGATCAGTGGATTTGTTGTAATTATTCTGCATCGTTTTCCTCAGTACTCTGACTACAGAAAATTCTCTGCCATACTGTTTACAATTGTCCCTGGCAGCCTCAACACCATTATTTATGGTGTGCAGTCCAAAGAGATTAGAAAATTCTTATATCAAATATTTCAGTCAAAGAAATGCCTGCCATTATGTCAGAAATGATTTTTCTTGACAATTGACTCAAACAAATGTATATAAGATATAATATATATAAAACCATGAACACTGAATAAATGCTCTTTTGCAATGAATCACTCATTTTGTCCGGTGTGTTGCCACCTGGTACCAAGTCTGACGCCAGTACTGTGGTTAGGGGAATTGAAATGGGTCTCACTCCCACACCTCTGCACCGAATCCATGTGCAGTCGGGTCTGGCATTGGGTTGTTTTCCTGTGGGTGTCCGATCTCGTTTTCCCATTGATGGCGTTGATTATATCATGGGGAATTACATAGCTGGCGGTAGGGTTTATCCTGTCCCCAAGGTTGTTGCTAAGCCCATTCCAGAGTCGGATCGTGTAGCTAAAACACATCCTGATGTTTTTACGGGTAGTGTGCTAACCAGAGCTAAGGCCCGTGCGCAGGCCCAGGACCAGGAGGTGTTGGTTTTGCCACCTGCACCTGAGTCCGCTCTTGCTGCTCGGTTCACAGGTCCCTATGTAGTGGAGAGTACAATCCCTCACACAGGTTGTGTCATTTGGACGCCCAAGCGTCGCAAGAAAACTCGTTGGTGCCACATTAATGATGCACAGCAATCTTGCCGGTTGTCCAACTCTGAGTTCATGTATAAGGCAGCTCAGCGTCCAGATGTACTCGACCCCTTTACTGTATACCCCACTTTGTATGGGCAAGTGTTTGTAATTTTTCGTATAGTGTGTAGTGTTAATTGTGTCAACCGGTGGGTGGGGTTCTTTCTTATTGGTGGGGGTGTTACGTGCCGGGGTGGGTGTGTCTTGTTGTCTTGTGCTCCCTTTGATTTCAGGTACCGCCCTTTCCCTCTCTTCCTCAATCAGCTGATTAGCTGATCAACACCCGGTAGGCTATAACTGCCTACTTGGTGTTTCAGTGGTGGTGTGTTCCCGCAGCGAGTGGTTCGTTGTGCGTGGTGTGTTCCTGAAGCTAGCGGTTCCTTGTGCGCAGTGTGGTCGGCATCGTGTCGTTTTGAAGAAGTCTTCTCTTTACGTTGTTTAAATCCCTGCGCTTGCAGTCGGTCCTTGGTTAATTCCTTTGTTTTTGGGTCTTTACTTTAATTGTTACCTCCCTAAATTCCCCTAGACTTAGTTTTGCCCTGTCGGGTCGTAACAGAGGTGTTTAGTCCTAAACAGTCCAGTTTTTGTATCAGCTGCTTGGGGATGATCGTATTGAAAGCTGAACTGAAGTCTAAGAACAGCATCCTCACATGAGGATGCTGTTCTTAGTGTCCAAGTGAGTGTTAGGGATACATATTTCACCAGTAATACAAGTGCTGCATTATATCAGAAAACAGTGAGTGTTGTTATATTACTTAACATATGTGTTATGATGCGCTCACTCACATAAGTGTTGGCACATTAAGAGCGTTGTTGGTTACATATAGGTTGTTGTTGTTAAAGATCTGCACACCCAGGGTGTAACATAACAGCATGCTCTTAATGTGAAAGGAAGTTAACAGTGAGGACAGGAAGTGTAGGGCTCTTCCTCCCCAGGTTGCTGACCCCTTCCGATTGGAGACCGGAGCAGAGGACGGACATCGAGATGGACCAGTCAGGGGGGAGCTAAGTTTAAACCACGGCTCCTCCCCTTCAGCACCTCTAGACTAATAAGATAGTAGCACATTCTCATATAAATACTGTGCTACACTTCTTTTTGGGACGTTGGCTGCAGCACCTCGCTCACTCTTAGAGTCAGTGAACTGTGGTTTCCAGAACAAAGAGAGTCCATGTACATGTGCTTTTAATTCTTCAATGCTCAAATACATTTTTTAAAACGGACTTCCGACTTTGAGTTCTCCTTACTTGCAAAACAACAAACACGCTTAACGTGAGTGAGAGCTGAGTGGAGGGCAGTGGAGATTGCATCATCTGTGGACCGGTTGGCCTGATATGCAAACTGGTAGGGATCCAGGGAGGGAGGGAGGATGGAAAAAAATAGATCTTGATTGTTGCTGGAGAGGATTGACTGACAGTAGTGATAACTAAGAGCTTATGAACCTAAGTCATAGGTATTATTGTATTACAAGCCTAAAACCTTCATTTTTTCCACGCTTTGTTGAGCAGTCACTCTTGTCATTGAATTCATCAAGTATCTCTGACGTCTGGATTGCTACAAGTCTATCAATATCCTAACATTCAAAGAATATTGTTATTTTTATTTCAGGTTGATGGAAAACTACACCTACAACAGCTACACACTCCAGATAGAAGGCTTAAATATCACAAAGGATTACATTTACTCTTTCTTTTTCTTGTTAATTTTCTACATTGTTTCAGTTGTTATGAATATTGGCATTTCAGTTCTGATTTTTATTAACAAAAAACTTCACCAGCCTATGTATCTCATATTTTGCAACCTGTCACTCAGTGACATAATCGGGACTACTCATATTTTTCCCCGTTTGCTTGCAGATATTTTGCGGCCTCCTTCTGAGCGTCTCATCAGTTATTATGCATGTGTGGTCCAAGCTTTCATTACACAGTTGTTTGGTGCCACTTCCCACACTGTGCTTATGATTATGGCCTTTGACAGATATGTGGCCATCTGCTATCCACTACGCTATTCAACAATAATGACTAACAAGATGGTGATGAAGCTGACAGTTTCTGCCTGGGGTGTGGCCTTTGTTTTGGTTGGGATTCTTCTCGGGCTGACCATACGGCTGAACCGATGCAGGACTATGATCATGAATCCTTACTGTGACAATGCCTCCTTGTTTAAACTCTCATGTGAGAGTGTGTTCATTAATAATGTCTATGGCCTCACATTTACTGTGGTCCTGTTCGTAGGTTCTATAGGCAGCATGGTTCTCACTTACACTAAGATTGCAGTGGTTTGTCTGACCAGTAAAAACAAGTCTTTGAACAGTAAAGCCTTGCAGACCTGCAGCACTCACTTGGTTGTGTATCTGATCATGTTGATCAGTGGATTTGTTGTAATTATTTTGCATCGTTTTCCTCAGTACTCTGACTACAGAAAATTTTCTGCTATACTGTTTACAATTGTCCCTGGCAGCCTCAACACCATTATTTATGGTGTGCAGTCCAAAGAGATCAGGAAATCCTTATATGAAATATTTCAGTTCAAAAAATGCTTGTCATCGTGTAAGAAACTTTTGTTGACAACCGACTCAACTAAATGTGTATAAGATATAATATATATAAAACTACAAACACTGAATGAATGCTCTTTCGCAATGAATTATTCTGCTTTTTCTCAAAGGTTATGGAATACACAAATAAAACAAAATATGTTTAAGATTTTTCTGTGACATTGTGATATTTTACAGAAATCCCTCAATATGCAGACTACAGAAAACTTTCTACCATTCTCTTTGTTACAGTCCCTGGCTCCCTAAACGCAATTATTGATGGTGTGCTGTCCAAAGATAAAATGCTTGCTATTGTGTAAAAAAATTAATACACTGTGTTTGTGATCATTGGGCAAGTTGTATTCCTGAGGACAATTACCTATTAGTGTGCAGAATTATCATGCAACTAAATGAAAAAACAAAATTTACATTTACATTTAGTCATGTAGCTGACGCTTTTATCCAAAGCAAATTACAAAAGACCAATATTATTGTAGAAAGGATATTACTATGATGGCTCAGATACACTTTAAAAAAACGTTAGTAAAAACAAGTTGCAAGACTACCATGCAAAGAGAAAGACGGATATCAATGACATCCAGAAACGGGTCCAACTTCTCCGAACCCGGGCCCATGTGAGATGGATTGACAGAAAGTGGAAAAGTATGCTGTGGTCTTATGAGTCCACACAGGGCCGGTCCTAGCTATGGGCAATGTGGGCGGCCGCCCAGGGCGCATTCTCCGTGGGGGGCGCACGAACGCCCGAAAAAGCAAAAAACCTCGGCAAATTTCGGTACCGCTCATTAAGTTAGCGGAGCGGGCGCCCGGGAGCGGGGTGTTGACAAGGCAGAGGGGGGCGTCGGACAGACCGATGGGGGCGCACGCATCCAGGGGCGCACGGCGCATCCAGGGGCGCACGGGCGGCCGTTAGGGCGCACGAGAAAATGTTCGCCTCGGGGGGGGGTCACCCAGGGCGCAAATGTGGCCAGGACCGGCGCTGAGTCCACATCTCAGATTGTTCTGGAAAATCATGGTCATTGTCTTCTCCAGAATAAATTTACAATTGACTTCTTTTTTGTAAACTGAGTTGGAACAAAATTAGGTGTTTCAGTCAGCTGGCTTGTTACTTTAAGGCTGCCTGGCTGCCTCGTTGTGTTTGTCCATACAGCATGATGTTTTCATGAGTCTCAAAACACCTTTGCATTCATGTGAGCCCTAGAAAATAATAATAGATAATACAATTATTGTTGTAAATATATTAGTATGTGTAAAAAGGATAAGTTTAGATGGAAGTGGATGAGACATATGATTCATAAACAATTTTATTGCTGTTGTCATTTGATGTCAGCAACATGTTCAAAAATGTTGGAACATGGGCAACAAAAGACTGTAAAAGTTGTGAAATGCTTGAAAAACACCTGTTAGAATCATTCAACAGGTAAACAGGTTCATTGGTAAAATGATTGGGTATGAAAGGGGCATCCTTATAAGTCATTCACAAGCAAAGGGGAAGAAAGGTTCACCACTTTGTGAAAAAAAATCAACATATACTGTAGCAGTTTAACAGTTTTACAAACAAAGTTTCTCGACAAACAGTTTGAGGGAGGTGGCTGAGGCGTATGATTCTTAAACAAGTTCATTGCTGCTTGTTGATGGTTGCTATGGACATCACATTGATCTCTTGATATTACATCACACATAAGGCACATACTGTAAGTGACATCCTTGATGTGAACATTTCATTAAAAATGTAGTCAAGTCAACTTTATTATCAATACTGCTATATGTACAGGACATACAGAGAATTGAAATTGTGTTTCCCTCTTATCCCGGTGCAAACAGCACTAAACATGAAATATAAAATATACTTGAAGATGTAAAAATATAAAATAAAAATAAAAATATAGATATATAAAGATCCACAGACATTGCGCAGCCATTATGGTTTTACCGTCCTTAGCACCCGCAGCGCAATATTTATGATTTCTGTCCCAAGCGCTATGAAAAGTCTTTCAGTTGAAGAAAATGATTGCTTTTTGTGTACAAAAAAAAAAACAGTTACTATAATAGATTTTAATTTTGTGAATGATTCAAATGTAGTAGTTGGAAGAGCCGGAAACATTATGTTTTTGCCTTCCCAGTTATGTATTCTGTAAATCTGTAAATACCTGTTAATAGCAAAATAGGTCTTTATTTTAATTTTAACAGAAATGTAAAGCTCAACATTGCGTAAATACGAGTCGTAGTACAACAGCACAAATCAACAAATCAACAATTGACCCGGAGTATAGCCCAAAATGTCTTATTGTAACATATTGTAGCAACAGTTGTCACAACAGACAAAAAATCCCCCCATGTATGATAATCACTGTTGCTTGTAATCATGCACCACTACAAAATTTCAATACAAAATTGAATACAGGTTAGTGATAACTCGTTTGGACAGCAGCACGCAAAGACACTTTACTGTAAGCATTGTGTAGCGTTACGCATGATTGTCCTCGGCTGGCGCATGGTCAACAGAGCAAGAGAAGTACTGGCCATGGGAATTGGCGCGACCACAGGGACATGACGGGTCGGCCAAGGCTCAGGGCAGTAGCATAGCATTTGAAGGCGTCCCTTCTTACCATCTCTACTACGACCATCTGACCGTTGTAGCCCTGTAGTGGAACAGAAGGATTCCAACATGAGCATGATTCCTAACCATTAGCTTCAGCGCAGTTCAGAAGCATCCCAGGAAAATGGCTTTTCCTTTCTGTTCTGGGTTTTGAGCTAGCCAGAACTCAGACACAGAAACAGTGTTGGGAATCCAGTGAATTTGTTTTAAATAAAACACACTAGGTGCTCACGTCTTTCAAAATTTACTGTGTATCCACGCTTACTCTGTTAAGCATTCACTAACGCAATGATCACAACATTACAAGATAAATTCTAGTAATGTATTAACAAACCAATATGCTAAATAAGTTTTACGATTTTTTGCTGAAAAAAAGGATTAAAACTCTACCTCACTAATAAACCAATATACACTAACAAGGACAAGGTATCACGGCTCAAAAAATTTAAAAGAACCGTTTTAATCAGAGTAATAGCATCAAGTCAGTTTAAGCCAAAGAACTTCTGAAAAGAACAAAAAAAAAAGAATCTGGGATATTGATCTGGTCAGGTAAGTGGCTGGGGGCGTGGTTAAGCATTTTCATCTGGGTTGGGTGTTTTAATCGCCCTTCACAGACAGGTACACTAAGGGGCAACAATGAGCCGACCCCCAAAACAGGAATGGTTGTTTACAGTGGAGGCCACTTACATTGTGTTTCCTCCCCATCTTTTCTGACCAATTCTCATTAGTGTTTGCATTAGGCTAGAGTCAGTAATCACTACGGGTTGGCATGGTGGCAGGTACCAACTGGACCCTACAGAGGTTTCACAGGTAGGCAACTCCTCCAGGGTGGGACATCATATGGGGCCATTGCAGAAGGTTTGCTGTGTCTCTCTCACAGCGGGGACAGCTGAAGAGCATGAGGAGAAATTCCAGGAGATGGTTAGTTACTCTAGGAGAGCTGGACAGGGGGGACGCAGAAGGCCTAACCATCGCAGGAACCAGTAGCTGCTCCTTTGGTGCAAGGAGGAACAGGATGAAGCACGGCCAGAGCTCGACAAAGACCTACAGGAGGCACTGGTGTGAATTCCGCTGACCAAAACAATCAGAAAACAGACTTCATTAGGGTGGCTGAGGGTCCGATGTCCTGTAGTAAAAGGACCCTGTGACTCACTGCCCGGCAACCATGAGAGCTGGCATTTGGCCACAACACCAGAATTGGCATGTCCTGCCATGGTGCTCCAAAAAAAAAAAAAAAAAAAAAAAAAAAAAATGAAAAATGAAAATTACAAAAAAAAAAAAAAAAAAAATAAAAAAAAAGAGGGGCAGATCAGATTTAACCTTTAACCTAAGCAATGTGATAGACTGAACGGGTCTGGAGACGCCGTGAGAATGGTTACGGCCTGCAACATCAGTCACATGACGGTTTGGTGGTGGGTCAGTGAATGGTCGGGGGAGGCATATCCCTGGAAGGACGTCACAGCCTGTTGCAGGTTAGACAATGGAACCCGGACGGGCTATTATGTATCAGAATAAATCCTTGGGGGACCCATTGTCAGACCGCCCTACGCTGGTGGCAGTGGGGCGCTGGGTTAGTCCTAGTGCACGACAATGCCCAGCCCATATGGCAGAGTATGAAGGCAGTTCCTGGAGGATGAAGGAATTGATACAATTGACTGGCCCTATTGCTCGACTGACCTAAATCCAATAGAAACAAGCCACCTCCTTGGACATTATGTTTTCGGATCGTCCATCCGATGCCCCTGGTTTGGCCACCTCGACTGTCCAGGGAGCTCAGTGATGCCCTGGGGCCATAGTAATATCTGGGAAGGAGATCGCCTAGTAACACGCATCCTTCATCTCATTGGGAGCATGCCCGACATTGTCAGGCATGCATACAAGCACATGGAAGGCCATACAAACTACGTAAATAGCCATTATGAGGTTGGGCTACAAATAAATTCTAGGCAAAATGGAGTAGCCCTGCCACAGTAATTTTTTTCGCTTTGGATTTTGGAATGTCTTTTGAATTAATGCAGTCCTCTGTAGGGTTGATAGTTTTTCATTTCCAGTATGATGTGGCAGCCTTTCATTCTGACACATGATTCAGTCGCATATCAGGAAAGATATACAAGCATGATTTATTTTCCTGTTGAGATCTGATATAGTGTCAAAGTGTTTCCTTTTTTGAGCAGTTATATTACTTAATAGATAAATCATTCGTCGCATGGGTTTTTAAGTATTTAATAATAAAAAGGAAACATCACAAAAAACACTTTAAGGTCATGAAAATTTATTGAGATTTAGCAATTCAATACGCAATCCACTTTATTTATTGAAAAGTATCGGTATCTCCGATAACGGTAGCGGGCGATACTGGCAAATTTTACTTGGTATCCACGGATCATACTAAATATGCGTATCAGCACAACCAATGTTTCGTGTAGTTAGTCACCAGGTTTGTGCAACATCTCAGGAACGATTTTGGTCAACTTCTCTTTGCTGATTCTTTTAAAAACCCTAAGGTTTTGAGGCTTCCGCTTGGGCAACTTAAGCGATAGCTTGCCTCCACGTATTTTCGATGGGGAAAAAGAGCTAAGAACATCAGGGACAAGATTGTCAACCTGCACACGCTGGAATGGACTACAAGACCATCAGCAAGTAGCTTGGTTAGAAGGAGACAACTGTTTATGCAATTATTTGAAAATGGAAGAAACACAAAATAATCAGCAATTGCCCTCGGTCTGGGCCACCACAAAAGATCTTGCTTCATGGAGTATCAATAATCATGAGAAAGCTGAGGGGTCAGCCCAGAACTACACAGGAGGAGCTTGTTGCTGATCTCAAGGCAGCTGGGACCACAGTCACAACGAAAACCACTGGTAACAACTATACACCATAATAGATTGAAATCCTGCATGTGTGTAAAGGATACATAGGGAAGTGGACATGTGATAGAGACATGATAAAAAGTTATTATAGTTGCTAATTTGGCTGGCTATGGACCATCAACATTGATGTCTTCCATCACACATTATTTAACTGCAGTCTAATTGATCCTCTTGATGTGAACATTGAATCCAAATAAAAGTAGAAATTCATTTCTACTGGAAAGTACTAAGTACTTGTAGTGATATTAACTCAGGCGAATGAACGTAGTCATAAGCAGGTATTGGCTGTATTACAAACAAACACCCTGAAAAATGAAGGAAAAAAAAAGCATTTATCTCTTCCTAAAGGTATTCAAAATGTATGTAAAGATGTGTCACATTGTATGTTTTTATTTTTTTTTCTTTGTGGAACTTAGTGTGGAGTTATGATAGAAGAGTTGTTTTCTATTCTGTTTCTGTTTGTTGGATGTTGGCTTTGTCATTGAAGTACATAAAGTAGTTGCTGATATCTAGATTGCCAAGTCTTTATCAGGGTCCGCATTCATAGAATACTATTTTTGTATATTCAGGTTGATGGAGAACTACACTACACAGCTTCACACTCCAGTTAGGAGGGCTTAAAATCACAGAGGCTTCGATGTACCCTGCCTTTTGTCTTGTTCGTAATTTCCTACATTGTGATAATGGTATGAATTTGGCATTTCAGTTCTCAGTTTTATGGACAATAACCGTCTCACCGAGCCTAGGTAGTTCAGATTTGCAATCTGTCACTTAGTGGACATAATTGGATGTAAAGCAACTATTTTTGCCCAGTTTGATTGCAGATATTTTGGCGACATCCCTCTGAGCGTCTCACTTGATCTTTATTGTGTGTGGGTTCCCGCTTTTCTCACGCCCCGCGTTCTTTAGGCAGTGAACAATCCCAAAAAAAAAGACATTTCCAAGTGCTCATGAATAATGAAGGCGTTTGCAGAACTCGTGAAAGCCATCTGCATCGGCACATAACGGACTATTCTGCTATTAATAGCAACAAGAATGGATGACGAAGCTGGTCAGTAAAAATTCTTCGCCCTGAGGATCAAAGGCCTTTTGTTTTATAAGGTATGGGATTCTTGTATCAGTCTGACCGTAAAAGGCTGAACCGCATGCGGATATGGATCATGAATCCTTTCTGATGACAATGCCCAGCTTGTTTAAACTCTCCCTGTGAGAGTGTGTTCATTAATAATGTCTAGGCCTCAAAACTTTACTGTAGCCCTGTATGTGGTGTTCGCATGAGGCAGCATAGTTTCTCACTTAGCACTAAGATTGCAGTGGTTTGTCTAACGCATACAAAACAAGTCTTTGGAACAGGTAAAGCTTGATAGACCTGGGCAGCACTCACTTGGTTGTGTGAACTCGATCATGCCATTCGTGGATGTATTGGAATTATTAAACTGGCAATCGTTTCCTCAGTACATAGAAGCTGTAAACACTTTCTTGCCAAATACGTTTCAATTGTCCCTGGCAGCCAAAATCACACCATTTTCATTTTTGTGGCAGTCCAAAGCGATCGAATCCGAACATCCTTTATGCAATTTTGCAGTTCAAAAAATTCTTGCCATTGTGTAGAAAAGCCCTCTTGTGTTGAACCCCATCTCCGACTCCCGTCACTCGTACGACTCTCATATCTACACTACAACCGAAGTGAAAGGCTCATTCGGCAATGATTATTCTGTGCTTTTTTTAAGCGGTTTTTCTTGCAAGTTATCTGCAATGCCCATCAACCCCCTTCGAAAACAAACATAACCATATATCTCAGGTACACTTTAAAAAAAACGTTGGTAAAAACAAGTTGTGAATTGCAAGACTACCATGCCGCAAAGAGAAAGCGGATCTCAGACAGCCCGAAAGCGGGGGCCAACCTTCTCCAAACCCCGGGCCCATGTGAGATGGATTCACGAAGTGGAAAAAGTTGCGGTGGTCGTTGAGTCCACCTCCGATTGTTCTTGAAAATCATGGTCACTTGTGTCCTCCAGAATAAATTACAATTGACTTCTTTTTTTTTGTAAACTGAGTTTGGAAACAAAATTCAGGAAGGTGTCCAGGTCAGCTGGCTTGTACTTAAGGCTGCCGGTGCCCGTTGTGTTTGTCCATACAGCATGATGTTTTCATGAGTCTAAACCAAAACACCTTTGCATTAATGTGAGCCCTAGAAAGTAATAATAGATAATACAATTATTGTTGTAAATATCTTCGTATGTGAAAAAGGATAAGTTTAGATGGAAGTGGGATGAAGGACCATATAATAGGCATAAACATTTTATTGCGTTGGTTGCATTAGTGAATGTCAGCAAACATGTTTTCAAAAATGGTTCTAACATGGGCAACAAAAGACTGTGAAAGTTGTGAAATGCTTAAAAAAAAACAACCTGTTAGGAATCATCAACAGGTAAACAGGTTGCATTGGTAAATGATTTGGTATGAAAGGGGCATCCTTATAAGCATACCACAGCAAAGGGGAGAAAGGTTCACCACTTTGTGAAAAAAAAAAATCAACATATATCAGTTTAACAGTTTTACAAACAAAGTTTCTTCCTACGACAAAACGAGTTTGAGGGAGGTGGCTGAGACGTATGATTCTTAAACAAGTTCATGCTGCTTGTTGATGGTTGCTATGGACATCACATTGACTCTCTTGATATTACATCCACATAAGGCAACATACTGTAAGTGACCATTCTTGAGTGTAACATATCAAAAAAATGTAGTCAAGTGAACTTCATTATAGTAAGTATAATAGCAATAGTGCTGATATGTACAGGACATACAGAAGTGAAATTTGCGTTTCCGCTCTTATCCAGGTGCAAACAACACAACATAAATATAAAATATACTTGAAGATGTAAAAAGATAAAATAAAACAAAATATAAATAGTTGATATATATACAAGAAATAATACAAGTAAAAGACATCCGAGAATAGAAGAACAGTGGCAAGTCCGGAGATATAAATAGTATAATATGGCCAGGCTGAGGCCGAGCAGCAGATTACACCTGTTGTGATGGAGGTGAGGACGGCGGGAGGCCTGTCCACAATGCCCCATTTCGTCCCATTCTCCGTGAGTCACTCCTGGCTCAAAAGTGGATGCCAGACTGAAAGCTGTTTAGGCCCGCTTTGCAATAGAAAAAGGGAGCGCGACGTGGGTTTCAGTTCCGTAGGGAGCTGGAACTGAGAAGTTAGAGGCAGTCACAGCTGTTTAGGCTGCGTCAAGTGGAGCTACAGGTACGCACAACTCAGGTTGGTGAGGTTCAGGCCCGTGGCGTTGCCCCTAAAACACTTCGGATGTGAGTAAACACATTTCTTGGTCCTGAATTTCGTGAGGCAGAGGTGGACCAATATTGTCGTGTCTCGCGCGATTGGAGCGCATTGCCGCTGCATTACGCTGGCCAGAGGATGTGTGGGCCATTTTACTTCAATGTAAATTGTCAGGCAGAGCTCAGGAGGCCTGCTCTTCCTTGTCTATGGAGGATGGTCTGGATTACAACAAAGTTAAGAGGTGCTATCCTAAAGTCATATGAGCTGGTACCTGAGGCGTACAGACAGCGGTTTCGCAATCTGCGAAAGTGATGACCAATCAAGACCCACATGGATTTTGCAAGAGAAAAGGGCATTCTCTTCGACGGTGGTGTGCAGCTTGTAAGGCTGACGATTTTCTCGCGGTGCGTGAGCTGATGTTACTGGAAGAGTTTAAAAGTTTACGTCTCTGAGTGTAAGTCGCGTGTGATTTAAAGGAACAAAAAGTGTCCACCATGCAACAGGCTGCCGTCTTAGTGGATGAGTTTGCGCTCACACACAAAAGTGTGTTTGCTAAACGTGAGTCCCCTTGTGAGAGTTATCCGAAGTCTGGTTCGCAGATGTCAGCTGCTGTTCTTCTGCTTCCAAAGCTGATCGGTGTGTTTTTTATTGCCACGAATCGGGTCTTGTTGCTGTTGCATTGCCTGGAACATCAGCAAGGGCCGGTTGGCGATGCCACCAAAAGCCGTGGGGCTTATTAAAACCTCAGTGACGAGGCTAAGTACAGGGGTGTCTGACTGTTTAAGCCTTTTATATTTAACTGTTTGGTGTCTCCTACAGGACACACCGATGACCAGCGGCTAGTACTGCGCTGCGTGACATTGCCTAGCTCAAGTCTCTCATTTGTCCGGTGTGTTGCCACCTGGTACCAAGTCTGACGCCAGTACTGTGGTAGGGGAATTGAAATGGGTCTCCACTCCCAACCTCTGCACCGAATCCATGTGCAGTCGGGTCTGGCATTGGGTTGTTTTCCTGGGGTGTCCGATCTCGTTTTTCCCATTGATGCGTTGATTATATCATGGGGAATTACATAGCTGGCGGTAGGTTATCCTGTCCCCAAGGTTGTTGCTAAGCCCATTCCAGAGTCGGATCGTGTAGCAAACACATCTGATGTTTTTAACGGGTAGTGTGCTAACCAGCTAAGTCCCGCCAGGCCCGACGAGAGAGAGACCAGGAGGTGTTGGTTTGCCACCTACACCTGAGTCCCTCTTGCTGCTCGGTTCACAGGTCCCTATGTAGTGGAGAGTACAATCCCTCACACAGGTTTTGTCATTTGGGACGCCCAAGCGTCGCAAGAAAACCGTTGGTGTGCCACATTAATGATGCACAGCAATTCTTGCCGGTTGTCCAACTCTGAGTTCATGTATAAGGAGCACTCAGCGTCCGATTGTACTCGACCCCTTTACGGTATACCCCACTTTGTATGGGCAAGTGTTTGAATTTTTCTTATAGTGTGTAGTGTTAATTGTGGTCAACCGGTGGGTGGGGTTTCTTTCTTATTGGTGGGGTTGTTACGTGCCGGTGGGTGGGTGTGTCTTGTTGTCTTGTGCTCCCTTTGATTTCAGGTACCCGCCCTTTCCCTCTCTCCTCAATCAGCTGATTAGCTGATCAAACACCGTAGGCATACTGCCTACCTGGGTTTTTCGTGGTGGCGTGTTCCCGCAGCGAGTGGTTCGTTGTGCGTGGGTGTGTTCCTGAAGCTAGCGGTTATTGTGCGCAGTGTGGGGTCGGCATCGTGTCGTTTTGAAGAAAGTCTTCTCTTTACGTTGTTTTAAATCCTGCGCTTTGCAGTCGGCCTTGGTTATCCCTTTGTTTTTGTGGTCTTTACTTTAATTGTTACCCTCCCTAAATCCCCTAGACTTAGTTTTGCCCTGTCGGGTCCGTAACAGAGGTGTTTAGCGCTAAAACAGTCCAGTTTTTGTTTGTTCAGCTGCTTGGGGATGATCGTATTGAAAGCTGAACTGAAGCTAAGAACAGCAACCTCACATGAGGATGCTGTTCTTAGTGTCCAGGTGAGTGTTAGGGATACATATTTCACCAGTAATACAAGTGCTGCATTATATCATGAAAACAGTGAGTGTTGTTATATTTACTTAACATATGTGTTGGATGCGCTCACATCACATAAGTGTTGGGCACATTAAGAGCGTTGTTGGTTACATATAGGTTTTTGTTGTTAAAGATCTGCACACCCAGGGTGTAACAAACAGCATGGCTCTTAATGTGAAAGAAGTTTAAAGTGAGGACAGGAAGTGTAGGGCTCTCTCCCCTGGTGTGCTGACCCCTTCCGTTGGAGACCGGAGCAGAGGACGGACATCGAGATGGACCAGTCAGGGGGGAGCTAAGTTTAAACCACGGCTCCTCCCCTTCAGCACCTCTAGACTATAAAGATAGTACACATTCTCATATAAATACTGTGCTACACTTCTTTGGGACGTTGGCTGCAGCAACCGCTCACTCTTAGAGTCAGTGAACTGTGGTTTCCAGAACAAAGAGAGTCCATGTACATGTGCTTTTAATTCTCAATGCTCAAATACATTTTTTTAAAACGGACTTCCCGACTTTGAGTTCTCTTTACTTGCAAAACAACAAACAGCACGCTTAACGTGAGTGAGAGTGAGTGGAGGGCAGTGGAGATTGCATCATCTGTGGACCGGTTGGCCTGATATGCAAACTGGTAGGGATCCAGGGAGGGAGGGAGGATGGAAAAAAATAGATCTTGATGTTTGCTGGAGAGGATTGACTGACAGTAGTGATAACTAAGACGTATGAACCTAAGTCATAGGTATTATTGTATTACAGCCTAAAACCTTCATTTTTTCCACGCTTTGTTGAGCAGTCACTCTTGTCATTGAATTCATCAAGTATCTCTGACGTCTGGATTGCTACAAGTCTATCAATATCCTAACATTCAAAGAATATTGTTATTTTTATTTCAGGTGATGGAAAATACCACCTACAAAGCTACACACTCGCAGTAGAAGGCTTAAAATCACAAGAGGATTACATTTACTCTTTCTTTTTCTTGTTAATTTCTACATTGTTTCAGTTGTTATGAATATTGGCATTTCAGTTCTGATTTTTCTTAACAAAAAACTTCACACCAGCCTAGGTATCTCATATTTTGCAACCTGTCACCAGTGACATAATCGGGACTACCATATTTTTCCCCGTTTGCTTGCAGAATTTTGCGGCCTCCTTCTGAGCGTCTCATCAGTTATTATGCCATGTGTGGTCCAAGCTTTCATTACAAGGTTGTTTGGTGCCACTTCCCACACTGTGCTTATGATCAAAGAATATTGTTATTTTTATTTCAGGTTGATAAAAAACTACACCTACAACAGCTACACACTCCAGATAGAAGGCTTAAATATCACAAAGGATTACATCTACCCTGTCTTTTTCTTGTTGTTAATTTTATACATTGTTTCCATGGTTATGAATATCGGCATTTCAGTTCTTATTTTTATTGACAAGAACCTGCACCAGCCTATGTATCTCATATTTTGCAACCTGTCACTCAGTGATGTTATTGGAACTACTCGTGTTTTGCCTCGTTTGCTTGTAGACATTTTGCGGCCTCCTTCTGAGCGTCTCATCAGTTATTATGGATGTGTGGTTCAAGCTTTCCTCACACAGTTTTTTGGTACCACCTCCCACACTGTGCTCATGATTATGGCCTTTGACAGATATGTGGCAATCTGCTATCCACTACGCTATTCAACAATAATGACTAACAAGATGATGATGAAGCTGACAGTTTTTGCCTGGGGATCAGCCTTTTTTTTCGTTGGGATTCTTATTGGTCTGACCGTAAGGCTGAACCGATGCAGGACTATGATCAAGAATTCGCACTGTGACAATGCCTCCTTGTTTAAACTCTCATGTGAGAGTGTGTTAATTAATAATATCTATGGCCTCACATTTACTGTTGTTTTGCTCACAGCTTCTATAGGCAGCATAGTTTTTACTTACACTAAGATTGCAGTAGTTTGTCTGACCAGTAAAAACAAGTCTTTGAACAGTAAAGCCTTGAAGACCTGCAGCACTCACCTAGTTGTGTATCTGATCATGTTGATCAGTGGATTTGTTGTAATTATCCTGCATCGTTTCCCTCAGTACTCAGAGTACAGAAAACTTTCTGCCATACTGTTTTTGTTGTAATTTTTTGCATCGTTTTCCTCAGTACTCTGACTACAGAAAATTTTCTGCTACTGTTTCAATTGTCCCTGGCAGCCTCAACACCATTATTTATGGTGTGCAGTCCAAAGAGATCAGGAAATCCTTATATTAAATATTTCAGTTCAAAAAATGCTTGTCATCGTGTAAGAAACTTTTGTTGACAACCGATCAACTAAATGTGTATAAGATATAATATATAAAACTACAAACACTGAATGAATGCTCTTTCGCAATGATTCTTCTTGCTTTTCTCAAAGGTTATGGAACACCAAATAAAACAAAATATGTTAAGATTTTTCTGTGACATTGTATATTTTACAGAAATCCCTCAATATGCGAATACAGAAAACTTTCTCCATTCTCTTTGTTACAGTCCCTGGCTCCCTAAACGCCAATTATGATGGTGTGCTGTCCAAGATAAAGCTTGCTATTGTGTAAAAAAAATTAATAACATGTGTTTGTGATCATTGGGCAAGTTGTATTCTGAGACAATACCTATTAGTGTGCAAATTATATGCAACTAAATGAAAAAACAAAATTTACATTTACATTTAGTCATGTAGCTGACCCTTTTATCCAAAGCAAATTACAAAAGACCAATATTATTGTAGAAAGATATTACTTGATGGGCTCAGATACACTTTAAAAAAACGTTAGTAAAAACAAGTTGCAAGACTACCATGCAAAGAGAAAAGGGGATATCAATGACATCCAGAAACGGGCCAACTTCTCCGAACCCGGGCCCATGTGAAGGATTGACGAAAGTGGAAAAGTATGCTGTGGTCTTATGAGTCCACACAGGGCGGTCCTAGCTATGGGTAAGTTGGGGCCGCCCAGGGCGCATTCTCTCCGTGGGGGGCGCACGAACGCCCGAAAAAGCAAAAACCTCGGCAAATTTCGGTACCGCTCATTAAGTTACGGACGGGCGCCCGGGAGTGGGGTGTTGACAAGGCAGAGGGGGCGTCGGACAGACCGATGGGGCGCACGCATCAGGGCGCACGGCAGCATCCAGGGGCGCACGGGCGGCCGTTAGGGCGCACGAGAAAATGTTCGCCTCGGGGGGGTCGCCCAGGGCGCAAATGTGGCCAGGACCGGCGCTGAGTCCACATCTCAGATTGTTCTTGAAAATCATGGTCATTGTCTTCTCAGAATAAATTTACAATTGACACAGCTTCTTTTTTGTAACTGAGTTGGAACAAAATTAGGTGTTTCAGTCAGCTGGCTTTACTTTAGGCTGCCTGGCTGCCTCGTTGTGTTTGTCATACAGCATGATGTTTTCATGAGTCTCAAACACCTTTGCATTCATGTGAGCCCTAGAAAAAAATAGATAATCACATTTGTTGTAATTATTAGTAGTAAAAAGGATAAGTTTAGATGGAAGTGGATGGAGACATTGATTCATAAACAATTTTATTGCTGTTGTCATTTGATGTCAGCAACATGTTCAAAATGTTGGAACATGGGCAACAAAAGACTGTAAAGTTGTGAAATGCTTAAAAAAAACAACCTGTTTAGATCATTCAACAGGTAACAGGTTATTGGTAAATGATTGGGTATGAAAGGGGCATCCTTATAAGTCATTCACAGCAAGGGGAAGAAGGTTCACCACTTTGTGAAAAAAAATCAACATATTATGTAGCAGTTAACCAGTTTTACAAACAAAGTTTCTCGACAAACAGTTTGAGGGAGGTGGCTGAGGCGTATGATTCTTAAACAAGTTCATGGTGCTTGTTGATGGTTGCTATGGACATCACATTGATCTCTTGATATTACATCACACATAAGGCCATACTGTAAGTGACATCCTTGTGTGAACTTTCATTAAAAATGTAGTCAAGTCAACTTTATTATCATACTGCTATATTGTACAGGACCTACAGAGAATTGAAAATTGTGTTTCCCTCTTATCCCGGTGCAAACAGCACTAAACATGAATATAAATATACTTGAAGATGTAAAATATAAATAAAAAAAAAATTAGATATATATATACAGAAATATATCGAGCTAAAAGAACATCCGAGAATAGAGAGACAGTGGCAAGTCCAGAGATATAAATTGATAAATATTGCCAATACTGGAATGAGAATGAACAGTATAAACAGAATATCAATATAAATATAAATTTGGTGGTACGTAGTAGCAACTCAAAAGTTCCCGTTCAGCTGAACCCCGCTGAATGGCAGCCGTCTTTCAGCCGACTTCCAGCCAACTGCCTGCCAAGTTCCGTGGCGAGTGACCCCCCTCCTTCTCCTGGGCGTGTCTATTTTTTACTCTAACTCCACCCATTCATGTAATTACAGGGTATGACCAGGAAATGGCGCTTCTCTCACAGAACTTTTTTTACAGTTGTTCTACCTGGAGATGACGTAGCTTACACACCTCGTTAGCATTCTCGTTGCTCAACCTTTTGTTTGTGCTTACAGTAATGGGCTTATTGGTCTCCCAATGTCACCAGATCACAGAGCGGAAAATGCAGCTGGTTTGACTACTGATACTATACAGTATGCTTATGATTTGAGCATGTTCATGAATTGAAATAAATTTAAGGTGTTTTTATCTAACATGTCACCATTTCCAAATCAACAACATCTAGGCTGTTCTGTCTTTACTAGTGGTGGGCCGTTTTGCGTTAACGTGAGACTCTATCGGGCGATAAAAAAAATATCAAACATAATCTATTCACAAGCTGTTCCAGCCTTTCAGGTTGCTTTTTGACTTTTTGACTTTTTTCTCTTTTGTTCGTTTTTGTTTTCTTCACTGTAACTCTGTGGAGTCCTGATCTCTCTAGCAATGTTGATTTTAGAGAGTTTTTGTGCTTTTCTCGTGTTTTTTCTTGTTGTTGTTTTTTAAATGTCGCTTCCACCTGGACAGCTGCCTTTGTTTACTCGGGGAAAAGCTGGTCGCGCTATGCCGGCCGGCATAAAAAAAAAACCAAAAAAATAAAATGGGCAATCAGCTGTTCGATTGGCGCAATTAATCTATGGCCACCACTAGTCTTTACATAATTACTGTATAGCGTCTCTTCTCTTGTGCTCGCGCACTCTCTCTCGCTCATCTACATGTAAACAACAAACTACCCTTAAAAAAGTTACAAAAAACGGTTCGGACATCTCGGGGCTGCCAGGCCTGTGTGTCAGACCTGCCGATACAAGCGAGAGTTTTTTTTTAATTAACAGTTTATTTGGAGGGGAGGGCTTGTTGTTGTCGTGCGCGACATAGAGCTGCAGAGACGAGCGTTTTGGAAGCCCTTTGTTATGCAGGTATTTACTGTAGTGCACGCTTTAGGCCAGGTAAACCATACAAACACCTCATTAGCATTCTCATTGCTCCACCTTTTGTTTGCACTTGATGGGCCTTTTCGTCTCCCAGTGTCATATAAATCACAGAGCGGAAAATGCAGCTGGTTTGAGTACTGTATACTATACAGTAGCCTTGTGATTTGAGTGTGCTCCTGAACATTAATGACTCCTTTTCATTTTCGTCCATTCCATAGGCTAAATGGCGTAAAGCGTAAATGGAAAGAGTTGTGTATGAAATAAGTCAAGTATGTTTGGGTTTAATAAAGTTTGCATTGTATATGTTATGTTTTTATTCTACATGGACACCACTGTTTATTTTCCACTATGCCCCCTTCCATTATAATAATACACTGCACAACTTTTGAAAGTCCAGAGATAAATCTGTTGACGTCTGTATGACCTCGACGAGCTCCTGTTTTGTGCCTGGCTTAGCCTCCTTGCGAATGAAATTTTTTAAAACCAAACATACTTGACCTTTTTCATACTTGATTCACCTGTAATTCTTTCCACTTACGCTTTACGACATTTAGCCTATGGCCCCGATGATCGGGGTGTAACATAATCGCATGCTCTTAATGTGAAAGGAAGTTAACAGTCAGGAGAAGAAGGGTAGGGCTCTTCCTCCCCAGGTTGCAGGTTGCTCGAGATGGACCAATCAGGGGGGAGCTAAGTTTAAACCATGGCTCCTCCCCTTCAGCACCTCTAGACTAATAAGATAGTAGCACATTCTCATATAAATACTGTGCTACACTTCTTTTTGGGACGTTGGCTGCAGCAATTTGCTTACTCTTAGAGTCAGTGAACTGTGGTTTCCAGAACAAAGAGAGTCCATGTACATGTGCTTTTAATTCTTCAATGCTCAAATACATTTTTTAAAACAGACTTTCGACTTGGAGTTCTCCTTACTTGCAAAACAACAAACACGCTTAACATGAATGGGAGATGAGTGGAGGGCAGTGGAGATTGCATCATCTGTGGACCGGTTGGCCTGATATGCAAACTGGTAGGAATCCAGGGAGGGAGGGAGGATGGAAAAAAATAGATCTTGATAGTTGCTGGAGAGGATTGACTGACAGTAGTGATAACTAAAGGCTTATGAACCTAAGTCATAGGTATTATTGTATTACAAGCCTAAAACCTTCATTTTTTCCACGCTTTGTTGAGCAGTCACTCTTGTCATTTAATTCATCAAGTATCTTTGACGTCTGGATTGCTACAAGTCTATCAATATCCTAACATTCAAAGAATATTGTTATTTTTATTTCAGGTTGATGGAAAACTACACCTACAACAGCTACACACTCCAGATGGAAGGTTTAAATATCACAAAGGATTACATTTACCCTTTCTTTTTCTTGTTGTTAATTTTCTACATTGTTTCAGTCGTTATGAATATTGGCATTTCAGTTCTGATTTTTATTAACAAAAAACTTCACCAGCCTATGTATCTCATATTTTGCAACCTGTCACTCAGTGACATAATCGGGACTACTCATATTTTTCCCCGTTTGCTTGCAGATATTTTGCGGCCTCCTTCTGAGCGTCTCATCACTTATTATGCATGTGTGGTCCAAGCTTTCATTACACAGTTGTTTGGTACCACTTCCCACACTGTGCTTATGATTATGGCCTTTGACAGATATGTGGCCATCTGCTATCCACTACGCTATTCAACAATAATGACTAACAAGATGGTAATGAAGCTGACAGTTTTTGCCTGGGGTGTGTCCTTTGTTTTGGTTGGGATTCTTCTTGGGCTGACCATACGGCTGAACCGATGCAGGACTATGATCATGAATCCTTTCTGTGACAATGCCTCCTTGTTTAAACTCTCATGTGAGAGTGTGTTTATTAATAATGTCTATGGCCTCACATTTACTGTAGCCCTGTTCGTAGTTTCTATAGGCAGCATGGTTCTCACTTACACTAAGATTGCAGTGGTTTGTCTGACCAGTAAAAACAAGTCTTTGAACAGTAAAGCCTTGAAGACCTGCAGCACTCACTTGGTTGTGTATCTAATCATGTTGATCAGTGGATTTGTTGTAATTATCCTGCATCGTTTCCCTCAGTACTCAGAGTACAGAAAACTTTCTGCCATAATGTTTACAATTGTCCCTAGCAGCCTCAACACCATTATTTATGGTGTGCAGTCCAAAGAGATCCGAAAATTCTTATATGAAATATTTACTTCTAAAACATGCTCGCCATTGTGTCAGAAATAACTTTTCTTGACAATTGACTCAAACAAACGTATATTATATACATAAAAGTACGAACACTGAATGAATGCTCTTTTGTAATGAATCATTATGTCTTTTGTTTATGTAACTCTGTAAATAGGATTAAAGTATCCAGATAAAGATTCTGTAAGATCCACAGACATTTCACAGCCATTATGTTTGTTACCGTCCTTAGCACCCTCAACGCAAATATTTATGATGTGCTGTCCAAAGAGATATGAAAGTATTTCAGTTGAAGAAAATGATTGCTTTTGTGTAAAAAAAAAAATACAGTTACTTAATAGATTTATTTTGTGAATGATTCAAATGTTATTGAAAGACTGAAACATTATGTTTTTGCTTAAAAGTTATGTATTCTGTAAATATGTAAATACATGTTAATAGCAAAATATGTCTTTATTTTAATTTTACAGAAATGTAAAGCTCAACTTGCAGTAAATACAGAGTATTAGTACACAGCACAATCACAAATCAAACAATGAAACTTAGTATAGCCCAATTTCTTATTGTAAATATTGTATATAACTTTGTCAAAACAGACAAAAATCCCCCCATGTATGATACATCACTGTTGATTGTAATTCATGCACCACTACAAAATTTTAAATCAAAATTGAATACAGAGTTAGGTTAACTCTTTTGACACAGCCACGCAAAAGGACACTTCTACTGTAAGCATTGTGTAGCCGTTACAGCAGGAGTTGTCCTCGCTGGCGCAGGGCAACAGAGCAAGAGAAGTACTGGCCATGGGAATTGCAGCGACCACAGGGACATGAACAGGGTCAGCCAAGGCATCAGGCAGTAGCATAGCAGTTTGAGGCTTCCCTTCTTACCATCTCTAACTACTACCTCTGACCTTGTAGCCTGTGAGTGGAACAGAAGGATTCCAACATGAGCATGATTCCTTCAGTAGCTGCAGCGCAGTTCAGAAGCATCCCAGAAATGGCTTTCCTTTCTGTTCTGTGTTCGAGCTAGCCAGAACTCAGACACAGAAACAGTGTTGGGAATCCAGTGAATTTTTAAAATAAAACACACTGTGCTCACTCTTCAAAAATTTACTGTGTAGCCTACTTACTCATGGTTGAAGCATTCACTAGCAAGGATCACAACATTAACAAGATACATTCTAGTAATGTATTAACAAAACAAATAATTCTAAATAAGTTTAAGATTTTTCTGAAAAAAATGATTAAAACTCTATACTAACTAATATACACTGCTCAAAAAAATTAAAAGAACACTTTTTAATCAGAGTATAGCATCAAGTCAGTTTAACTTCTGGGATATTGATCTGGTCAGGTAAGTGGCTGGGGGCGTTGTTAATCATTTTCATCTGTTTTGGTGTTAATGAAATTAACAACAGGTACACTAGAGGGGCAACAATGAGACGACCCCCAAAACAGGAATGGTTTTACAGGTGGAGGCCACTGACATTGTATTTCCTCCTCATCTTTTCTGACCAATTTCTCATTAGTTTTGCATTAGGCTAGAGTCAGTATCACTACGGGTTGCATGGTGCAGTACCTGGACCCTACAGAGGTTGCACAGGTAGTCCAACTCCTCCAGGGTGGGACATCAATATGGGCCATTGCCAGAAGGTTTGCTGTGTCTCCCAGCACAGCCTGAAGAGCATGGAGGAGATTCCAGGAGATGGTTAGTTACTCTAGGAGAGCTGGACAGGGGGGATGCAGAAGGTCCTTAACCCATCAGCAGGACCAGTATCTGCTCCTTTGTGCAAGGAGGAACAGGATGAGCACTGCCAGAGCTCTACAAAAGACCTACAGGAGGCCACTGGTGTGAATGTCTCTGACCAAACAATCAGAAACAGACTTCATTAGGGTGGCCTGAGGGTCCGATGTCCTGTAGTGGACCCTGTGCTCACTACCCGGCACCATGGAGCTGGCATTTGCCACAGAACACCAGAATTGGCAGGTCTGCCACTGGTGCTCTGATTTCACAGATCAGAGTTTAACCTAAGCACATGTGATAGACGTGAACGGGTCTGGAGACGCCGTGGAGAATGTTATGCTGCCTGCAACATCATTCAGCATGACCGGTTTGGTGGTGGGTCAGTGATGGTCTGGGGAGGCATATCCCTGGAAGGATGCACAGACCTTTGCAGGTTAGACAATGGAACCCTGACTGCTATTAGGTATCAGAATGAAATCCTTGGACCCATTGTCAGACCCTACGCTGGTGCAGTGGGTCCTGGGTTCTTCCTAGTGCACGACAATGCCCAGCCTCATATGGCAGAGTATGAAGGCAGTTCCTGGAGGATGAAGGAATTGATACCATTGACTGGCCCCTATGCTCGACTGACCTAAATCCAATAGAACACCTCTTGGACATTATGTTTCGGTCCATCCGATGCCGCCTGGTTGCACCTCAGACTGTCCAGGAGCTCAGTGATGCCCTGGTCCAGATCTGGGAGGAGATCCCCTAGGACACCATCCTTCATCTCATTGGGAGCATGCCCCGACATTGTCAGGCATGCATACAAGCACATGGAAGCCATACAAACTACTGAATACCATTATGAGTTGCTACAAAGAAATTCTAGCAAAATGGAGTAGCCTGCCACATAATTTTTTCGCTTTGATTTTGGGGATGTCTTTGAATTCAGTCCTCTGTAGGTTGATAGTTTTCATTTCCATTAATGATGTGGCATCCTTTCATTCTTAACACATTATTCAGTCCATATCAGGAAAGATATCCAGCACCAATACCGTGCCTGGCTAGGCATAACCTCGGTGGGTCCCCCGGCAGTGTAATCCTATGGCGCATAACTAGGGATGACCTGAGCCAGCCCTACTATAGGCTTTATCAAAAGGAAAGTTCTTAAGTCTATTCTTAAAGGTGTTGCCGTGTCTGCCTCCCGAACCCAGAAAGGTAGTTTGTTCCACAGAAGAGGAGCCTGATAGCTGAAAGCTCTGGCTCCCAATCTACTTTTGGAAACTATAGGAACCACAAGGAACCCAGCGTCCTGAGGCGCAGTGTTCTAGAGGGGTAATAAGGTATATGAGCTCTTTTAGTAAGATGGTGCCTGACCATGAAGAGCTTTGTAAGTAAGGAGAAGAATTTTAAATTCTATTCTAGATTTAAAGGTAGCCAATGCAGGAAGCCAAAATGGGGAATGTGATCTCTGATCTTGGTTCCTGTCAGAAAACGTGCCAGCAGTCTGAATAACTGCAAAGTTCTAGAGACTTATTGGAGCAGCCTGATAACAAAGAGTTACAATAGTCCAGCCTTGACGTAACAAATGCGTGGACTAGTTTTTCTGCATCCGCCTGAGAGACAATGCGTCTGATTTTAGCGATGTTACGTAAGTGGAAGAATGCAGTCCTCGAAATTTGTTTTATGTGGACGTTAAAGGACAAATCCTGATCAAAAACAACTCCAAGATTCTTTACAGATATATTCTTTATATTACTATGTCGGCTCAGGAACACTTCAGAAAAATGTGTCGGTAAAAACAGGTTGCGTATATCTACATTTGTAAGTTAAGACTTAGACTTTACCATGCAAAAAGAGAGACAGATATCATGACATGTCCAACTTCTCCAAACCTGG
>NC_040032.1:22422879-22440205 GCF_000972845.2 Larimichthys crocea
GCCTGACAGACCCCGGACTGACAGAAAGTGAAAGAGTGTGCTGCGGTCTCATGACTCCACAACTCACATTGTTATGGAAAATCGCAGTCATTGTGTACGGAAGCCCTAAAGAACAAAAAACAGGTCTTTGTTGCTGGAGAGTACTGTCTGCTTGTAGTGATAACTAAAGACAGATGAAACTAAGTCATAAAGTAGGTATTATAGTATTACAAGCATGAAAAAATGCATTTTCATATTCTCTAAAAGTATTCAAAATATATGTAAAGATATGATAAAGATATGTTATGTCATGTGTTATTGTTGTTATTTTTATTTTATGGGACTTTGTGTGGACTGTTTCTGTTTTTGTTTGTTGCTTGTCATTTAGTATACCAAATGTCTCTGACATCTAGATTACCAATACTTTATTAGTTTCCTAACATTCATAGAATATTGTTATTTGTATTTCAGGTTGATGAAAAACTACACCTACAACAGCTTCACACTCCAGTTAGAAGGCTTAAATGTCAGAAAGGCTTCCACACATACCCTGTCTTTGTCTTGTTCTTAATTTCCTACATTGTTATAATGGTGATGAATATATGCATTTTGCTTTTAATTTTTATTGACAAGAACCTGCACCAGCCTATGTATCTCTTTTTTTGCAACCTGTCAGCCAGTGACATAATTGGAAGTACTCATATTTTGCCCCGTTTGCTTGCAGATATTTTGCTTTCTCCATCTGAGCGTCTCATCAGCTATTATGAATGTGTGGTTCAAGCTTTCATTACACAGTTGTTTGGTACCTGCTCTACACTTGACGGACGGGTGTGCGATGCCCATGGGACGGCATCCAGCGCCTACCGCGACGTGCGCACGTGCGAGGGTGGGTGGGTGTTTGAAGTCGCCCGCAATGCTGAGTGCTTTGCGGCCCAGACGTATGCTGTAAGTGTCCTGGAGGGAGGGGAGGGGGGCACCGATGATCCTCTCAGCTGCTCTCACTATGCGCTGCAGGGTCTTCTTGCAGGATGCAGTGCAGCTGCCATACCACACAGTGATGCAGCTGGTCAGGATGCTCTCGGTGGTTCCACGGTAAAAAGTCTGCAAGATGGGGACTGGTGCTCTGGCTCTTCTAAGTCTGCGGAGGAAGTAGAGGCGCTGCTGAACTTTCCTGGCCAGTGATGCAGTGTTGCTGCTCCAGGAGAGATCCTCAGTGAGGTGCACACCCAGGAACCTGGTGCTGCTCACTCTCTCCACAGCAGCACCGTTGATGGTCAGTGGATGGTGCCGGGTGGAGGCTCTCCGGAAGTCGACAACAATCTCCTTCGTCTTCTCCACGTTCAGATAGAGATTGTTGTCTCAGCACAACTTCGTCAGTTGGCTCACCTCATCCCTGTAGTTTCACTCATCGTTGTTGTTGATGAGCCCCACCACAGTAGTGTTGTCCGCAAACTTAATGAAGAGGTTGCTGTTGCGTGTAGGTGTGCAGTCGTGGGTCAGCAGGGTGAAGAGTAAGGGGCTGAGCACGCATCCTTGGGGAGCCCCTGTGTTCAGTGTGATGGTGCTGGATATGTTGCTGCCGAACCCGACCTGCCTGTGGTCTTCCGGTCAGGAAGTCCAGCAACAAGTTGCAGGGTGAGGTGTTTAGTCCTAAACAGTCCAGTTTTTGTATCAGCTGCTTGGGGATGATCGTATTGAAAGCTGAACTGAAGTCTATGAACAGCATCCTCACATGTGAGTCCTTAGTGTCCAGGTGAGTGTTAGGGATAAATATTTCACAGAGGCGGCCATGTACGGCGCCATCTTGTTTGATCACACGCAAAGCAGGTGGGCCGGACGCTGCCTCCCCTGCCACGCTGAAGCACTGCGCTGACCAGCTGTCTCCGGTGTTCACCAACATCTTCAACACCTCCCTGATGACATGCCACGTGCCAGCCTACCTCAAATCCTCCACCATCATCCCCGTGCCCAAGAAGCCCAGATCATCAGGGCTGAACGACTACAGACCCGTCGCCCTGACATCTGTGGTAATGAAGTCCTTTGAGCGTCTGGTGCTGTCACACCTCAAAGACATCACGGACCCCCTCCTGGACCCCCTGCAGTTCGTCTACAGAGCCAACAGGTCTGTGGACGACGCAGTTAACATGGCCCTCCACTTCACCCTCCAGCATCTGGACTCCCCAAACTCCTATGCCAGCATCTTGTTTGTGGACTTCAGCTCTGCCTTCAACACCATCATCCCGGCCCTGCTCCAAGACAAGCTCTCTCAGCTGAACGTGCCTGACCCCACCTGCAGGTGGATCACAGACTTCCTGTCGGACAGGTCCATCAGCACCGGATCTCCTCAAGGCTGCGTCCTTTCCCCTCTGCCCTTCTCCCTGTACACCAACAGCTGCACCTCCAGTCACCCATCTGTCAAGCTCCTGAAGTTTGCAGACGACACCACCCTTATTGGGCTCATCTCTGGTGGGGATGAGTCTGACTACAGGTGGGAAGTGGACAACCTGGTGACCTGGTGTGGCCAGAACAACCTGGAGCTAAACGCTCTAAAGACAGTGGAGATGGTTGTTGACTTCAGGAAGGATCCAGCCCCACTCCCCCCATCACCCTGTGTGACTCCCAGGTCAACAGGGTGGAGTCCTTCCGCTTCCTGGGCACCATCCTCTCCCAGGACCTCAAGTGGGAGCTGAACATCAGCTCACTCATCAAGAAGGCACAGCAAAGGATGTACTTCCTGCAGCAGCTGAAAAAAATCAACCTGCCAAAGACAATGATGGAGCAATTCTACAGTGCCATCATTGAGTCCATCCTCACCTCCTCCATCACCGTCTGGTTTGCTGCTGCCACTGCCAAGGACAAGTGCAGACTACAGCGTATCATCCGAGCTGCTGAGAACGTGATAGGCTGCAACCTGCCGTCCCTCGAGGACCTGCACACCTCGAGGTCCGTGAGGCAAGTGAGGAAGATTGTGGCCGACACCTCCCACCCTGGACACTCTCTGCTCCAGCTGCTCCCCTCTGGCAGAAGGCTGCGGTCCATCAGGACCAAAACCTCGCACCATGGGAAAAGCTTCTACCCCTCTGCAATTGTCCTCTTCAACAGGGCCAAGGACTCAGAATGACACTGTCACTCAATTAACCCCCCGCCCCCACCCAGCAATTGCACTGAACTTTGCACATGACACTTTATGACACTGATCTGCACTTCTGTACTGTACATATCCATTCCCCTCCATATTTTATATTTTATACGCCTTATTTTATTTTTATTTCTATACCAGTTTATCTTTTCTTTTCCATGTATGTTCTGTGTATGCTCAATCCTGCCACAGTAAATTCTGTGTTTGTGTAAACTTGCATAGTGAATAAAATTAATTCTGATTCTGATTCTGAAGTGCTGCATTATATCAGAAAACAATGAGTGTTGTTATATTACTTAACATATGTGTTATGATCCGCTCACTCACATAATAAGTGTTGGCACATTAAGAGTGTGGTTGGTTAGGTTGTTGTTGTTAAAGATCTGCACATCTAGGGTGTAATATAATAGCATGCTCTTAATGTGAAAGGAAGTTATTAGTCAGGACAGGAAGTGTAGGGCTCTTCCTCCCCAGGTTGCTGACCCCTTCCGATTGGAGAGATGGACCAATCAGGGGGGAGCTAAGTTTAAATTATGGCTCCTCCCCTTCAGCACCTCTAGATCAATAAGATAGTAGCACATTCTCATATAAATACTGTGCTACACTTCTTTTTGGGACATTGGCTGCAGCAACTCGCTCACTCTTAGAGTCAGTGAACTGTGGTTTCTAGAACAAAGAGAGTCCATGTACATGTGCTTTTAATTCTCGGACTTTCGACTTTGAGTTCTCCTTACTTGCAAAACAACGAACACGCTTAACATGAGTGAGAGCTGAGTGGAGGGCAGTGGAGATTGCATCATCTGTGGACCGGTTGGCCTGATATGCAAACTGGTAGGGATCCAGGGAGGGAGGGAGGATGGAAAAAATAGATCTTGATTGTTGCTGGAGAGGATTGACTGACAGTAGTGATAAAGGCTTATAAACCTAAGTCATAGGTATCATTGTATTACAAGCCTAAAACCTTCATTTTTTACACGCTTTGTTGAGCAGTCACTTTTGTCATTTAGTTCATTAAGTATCTCTGACGTCTGGATTGCTACAAGTCTATCAATATCCTAACATTCAAAGAATATTGTTATTTTTATTTCAGGTTGATGGAAAACTACACCTACAACAGCTACACACTCCAGATGGAAGGCTTAAATATCACAAAGGATTACATTTACCCTTCCTTTTTCTTGTTGTTAATTTTCTACATTGTTTCAGTTGTTATGAATATTGGCATTTCAGTTCTGATTTTTATTAACAAAAAACTTCACCAGCCTATGTATTTCATATTTTGCAACTTGTCACTCAGTGACATAATTGGATGTACAAATATGTTTCCTCGTTTGCTTGCAGATATTTTGCGGCCTCCTTCTGAGCGTCTCATCAGTTATTATGCATGTGTGGTCCAAGCTTTCATTACACAGTTGTTTGGTACCACCTCCCACACTGTGCTTATGATTATGGCTTTTGACAGATATGTGGCCATCTGCTATCCA
Organism: Larimichthys crocea; assembly: GCF_000972845.2. Taxonomy (NCBI): domain Eukaryota; kingdom Metazoa; phylum Chordata; class Actinopteri; family Sciaenidae; genus Larimichthys; species Larimichthys crocea. The sequence goes on from NC_040032.1 coordinate 22,427,482, forward strand.
CTACGCTATTCAACAATAATGACTAACAAGATGGTGATGAAGCTGACAGTTTCTGCCTGGGGTGTGGCCTTTGTTTTGGTTGGGATTCTTCTTGGGCTGACCATACGGCTGAACCGATGCAGGACTATGATCATGAATTCTTACTGTGACAATGCCTCCTTGTTTAAACTCTCATGTGAGAGTGTGTTTATTAATAATGTCTATGGCCTCACATTTACTGTGGTCCTGTACGTAGGTTCTATAGGCAGCATGGTTCTCACTTACACTAAGATTGCAGTGGTTTGTCTGACCAGTAAAAACAAGTCTTTGAACAGTAAAGCCTTGAAGACCTGCAGCACTCACTTAGCTGTGTATCTGATCATGTCATTCAGTGGATTTGTTGTAATTATTCTGCATCGTTTCCCTCAGTACTCTGACTACAGAAAACTTTCATTCATTCTGTTTGTTTTAGTCCCTGGCACCCTCAACTCAATTATTTATGGTGTGCAGTCCAGAGAGATACGAAAGTATTTCAGTCCAAAAAATACTTGTTATTGTGTGAAAAAATAATACCACTAATTAATACTAATCTTTTTTTTTTAACAAATGATTCAAAATAATTATATAAAACCAAACCAAGTTATGTACACAAATGTGTCAATAAATGTCAATAGCAAAGTATGCTTGACTCCATTTTCATTGTACAAGTTCTACTTGAAGTAAATACTACAGATTATTAGTACACAGCATAATTACAAAGAAATCATGAAACATATGATATTGTCTATGTCTGTGAACTGTGTTTTTCTTGTTGTCTACAGGTACACCTCTCCTCAGGTAAGTTCTTGTGACTGTAGCCATACATCCTGACCTGGTCAACAAAGCTTTAGGTTGCCATTTTGCTCCTTCTCTTTCTTTTCCGCTCTACGTTCAGACCTGATGGGTCTCTGAACATCAGTGAGATCAGCACAACGCATGCCGAAATGCATGAAGAAACTACAACAGAGGATTATGGCTGCAACACAAGCGCTTTGCGTCCCTCAAGCTCTCTGCTGGTTAGTAAGGAGCTAACCGAGAGTGTAAACACATTAGTGTCTGAAGCTCAAAAAGTCTGCCAGCTGGCTCCCTGACTAGAGAGCAACAAAATAAGTTAATGCTGAGGGATTAAAATAAGACCTTTCTCTGATGACCAGCATGTGTGGACATCGCACCATAAAGATTTTTCACTCAACCAGAAATGTTTCCATTTCCCAAGATTGCCAGCAAGTAGTAAACCAATGCAACTGTCTACCTTCACAGACTGATAACTTATTAAAAACAAAGTTTCTCGACATACAATTTCAATACAAGTTTTATCCACAATCCATAATATCATTAAAAGATTCAGAGGATGAAAGGGCAAGGCCTAAAACCACCAATGAATGCCGGAGACCTATGCCACTTCTGGTAGGATTGCATCAAAGACTGACATGATTGTAGAAAGGATATTACTATGTCGGCTCAGGAACACTTCAGAAAACTGTTGTCGGTAAAAACAGGTTGCGGCTATATCCACATTTGTAAGTTAAGACTCTACCATGCAAAGAGAGAGACAGATATCAATGACATGTCCAACTTCTCCAACCTGGGCCTGACAGACCCCGGACTGACAGAAAGTGAAAGAGTGTGCTGCGGTCTCATGACTCCACAACTCACATTGTTATGAAAAATCGCAGTCATTGTGTACGGAAGCCCTAAAGAACAAAAAACAGGTCTTTGTTGCTGGAGAGTACTGTCTGCTTGTAGTGATAACTAAAGACAGATGAAACTAAGTCATAAAGTAGGTATTATAGTATTACAAGCATGAAAAAATGCATTTTCATATTCTCTAAAAGTATTCAAAATATATGTAAAGATATGATAAAGATATGTTATGTCATGTGTTATTGTTGTTATTTTTATTTTATGGGACTTTGTGTGGACTGTTTCTGTTTTTGTTTGTTGCTTGTCATTTAGTATACCAAATGTCTCTGACATCTAGATTACCAATACTTTATTAGTTTCCTAACATTCATAGAATATTGTTATTTGTATTTCAGGTTGATGAAAAACTACACCTACAACAGCTTCACACTCCAGTTAGAAGGCTTAAATGTCAGAAAGGCTTCCACACATACCCTGTCTTTGTCTTGTTCTTAATTTCCTACATTGTTATAATGGTGATGAATATCTGCATTTTGTTTTTAATTTTTATTGACAAGAACCTGCACTAGCCTATGTATCTCCTTTTTTGCAACCTGTCAGCCAGTGACATAATTGGAAGTACTCATATGTTGCCCTTTGGCATCACTGCTTCAACATCTGCTTTCAGTGGTGGTGTTCCCTTTACCCAGAGCAGAGGTGTGGCGTACCAAAGGGTGTCACCAACCTTCACCCTCTTTGTGTGTGCTTCCAAGACTCCCACTGCCTCCTGGTCCAGGCGGGACCGCACTGCTAGCCGCTCACTATGGAATGGAAGCACATCAAGCTGCCAGAGGTGTTCGACGTGTTGATAGATGTCATCTGGCGTTGGCCTGAAGGCGGTGTAGTAGCATGAGGCAGCGTGAACCTGGGAACCATTTGGACCCTGGAGTGCCCAGCCAAGCGCTGTATGGATGGCTACAGGTCCTCCCTTTGGGCCAAACCTCACAGGTTCTGTGGCCATGATCTGGTGAGTACAATCTGCACCAATAAGCAGCAGGGGGTGCACATTGTTGAAGCTCTGCAGTTGTAACCCTCTCAGGTGGTGGTAGCGTCTCTGGAGAGCTACTATTGGGTAGGACTGCTCTGTCAGGGTAAGTCACCTGCTGTGTAGGCTCTCTCAACCAGGTGCTGTTTTAAAGGCGTTGCTGGAGAGGCTACATAGAAGTCAACTGATGCTCCAACGAGGTCAACAACATCCTGACAAACAGTCTGCAGGGTGAGGGATTCAGCTCTGCCTCTGAGCCCCAGGTGTCGAACTGCAGCTGGCAGTATTATGGTGAGTTCAGCCCCATCATCGAGGATCGCATAGGTCTGCAGTGATTTTGTCCCATGACGAACAATGATTGGCACCACCTTGAGATATACTTTGCCTCCTTGCATAGAGGTAGCAGCTGAGGTGCAGTCTCTGGGTGTGATGAGGTAGACACGTGGGCCTGGCCTGGCGACATTATGCAACACTCTCAGGTGGATTTCCTTACATTCACTGCATGGTCTCTTTAAGGTACAGCTCTCTTGGTCGTGGTTCGTACGGCCGCAGTTGTGACAGCGCTTGCCATCTGCTATCCACTTCTCAATTTCTTGTGTTGAGCATTGAATAATGTCTGGGCACTGTGACAGATAGTGCTCTGTACTCTTACAGAAGAGACACATCCTTTTAAACCTTTGCTGCTTAGCTGCTGGCTGAGGTGTCTCAGCTGATTTGGACTGGTCTACACCATGATACACAGAGACAGGCTAAGTCCGAGGCCGGGGAGTAGGGACAGGTCTGTCTCTTTTGGCAGGTTGTGCTCCTTCAGCTCGATGGCACTGTGCCATTTTTGCGGACAGTCTCTGAGCTTCTGCCTTCACCTTGAGCCACTCTGCGAGGTCTCTGAGGTTGTATGGGTTGAGGCTGCTGTTGCTGAGGCGCCCCTGAACCTGAAGATGCTCCACAAAGTTGTCTCTCATGTGTCTGGGGAGTTTGCTAAGGAGCCGGTCAACATGGCCAGTAGACATCACTTCCATCCCATTTGGCCCTTCCACTGAAGTTAGCATTCCCACTAGCAGATCAACGTTGAGGGCGAAGCTCTGGAAGGTTTTGGGGTCTCCTGATTTGAGATCAGGAGAGTTCAGGATGGCTGCAATCTCACTTTGTGCTAACTGATGCGGCTGCCCGTACTGTCTCTGCAAAGCTTGCATGGCAGTATTTGTAGTGCTCAGAAAGTTCAGTGTGTGGATTGAGCAGATGGTCCAGAGACATTTTAAGTCAGCAAACTCTCTCTCACTGTCATGTATCAACTTAGGCAGTTGAGGTACTGGAACTGGCTGTCTGGTTGACTGGACGGTGTATGGTACCTGCAGTGGTGCATACTGGGACTGGCTGTACTGAACCGGTAGATGTTGTAGGGATGTTGTAGGGTGAAACCAGGTGGGACAGGCACCAGTTGATAGGCTGGCTGAGTGGGCAGACGGAGGCTGGTAGAGTTGCAGCTGTTGATTCTGTTGTGGCAGTGGCGACTGGTGTATTTGGTGTGTACAGATGGTTGATGGAGGCTGATAGACTGTCCCAAGGGAAATGGCCAGGCTGAAGGGCAGTGGATTGATAACTGGCTGAGTAGCCGCTGTAACAGGTAGCTGTGATGCAGGATACGGAGCTGATGCTATCAGGGGTGGTTGATATGCAGGCTGTGCAGACATGAGTGGCATGTGTTGCTGCACTGGTGCTGGATTTACTGGTGTCGTCTGCATGGGCAGGTATTGGAGCTGTGCAGCTGGTGGCACTCGGTCATGTACATTGCTAACCATCAGTGTGGAGGACTGGTTAGACTGGTAGCCAGATGTAGCTGGTGTCTGTGAACTTGTGTAACTCACTGTTTGTAATGCTTGAGGACTAGGCTGTAGCATGGCCACATTGTAGTGGGGGGAGGCAGTGCCCGTGGAGATGTCACAGTTGATGGCAGAGATTGAGTCAGTGTGTAGCTCTCCTGCCTACTACCTGGCACCGGAGTCGCTGCTGCTTGAAGCTTCTCTACTATGCATCGCCATGTTCCACTCGCTCGCTTTGTTGGCTGTTACTTGCGATGAAAGACGAGGTGAGGAGGAAGCGCACGCTCCGTGCGGCTGGTCCGCCATACGAACAGACTTGGTCTGTAGGCTGGATGACTGCAGCTGCTGAGCGCCGACGCTTTCACCTCGGTCTCTGGCGCAGGCCCCGTGAGCAACGAGGGACTGTGGAAGGCTAACCTGGTAGCTTTCGAGATGAGCGGGAAGATGTCGCTCTCTCGCTCCGAACGCGCCGAGTGAAGAGATCCGGCTCGAAGGACCAATATTGGGGAATTAATGAGGGAAAACTGTTGTGCTAGGGATTCTTCACCTGTGAGCGTACTCCGGTTAGAGAGCAAGAAGGACACCGTTGACGTTGTTAACCTTTTAATACGAACTTTTAGCGGACCATCAATACATACACCTGTCTGCAACGCTGACTCTGATAGGACCCCTAACAAACGTAAACGTAGCTGTCCCCGTAAACTGCCTGACGCCAAACAGACTAACTAAAAGATGCCTGACTGAAATTACGCAGATATTCAAATCAAGCTTATATTTAAACAAATTAACATATTACTTATATGCATATAACTACTCTCTAAGGGAATTTATAACACCAGTATTATGTTTATCATGCACCAAACAACATTATAAGTAATTAATAAGTATTTAGAACTTGTATAAATACATTGCATTTCATAAAAATAATAATAATTAAAAAATCGCAATAATATCCAGAATCGTGATACTTTGTTTCGTATAGTATCATGGTTACTCAATTTGGTATCGTGGCAACTCTAGTGTCAATCCATAAATAAATGTTACCAACAAACTACGTTTTAAGGCAAAGGATACAGATAAAGATTCAGAAATGTAAAGTATAAGAAGAGCGCACAATCACAAATCTGAAACACCTTTCTCAGCTTATGTCCTCCTCTGTAAGTCGCTTTGGATAAAAGCGTCTGCTAAATGCAATGTAAATCAAATATTAAAAACATGGTTCTGTCTGTGAACTGATTTGTTGATAGAAAGTGAGTAGAGCCCAATTTGTTATTGTATATTCCTTTGTATAATGGTCCATTTATATTTTGTGATCTAAATAAACATAGGAAACAATAAAGCAACAGCAAAACATCAAATTAAAATTCCCCTTAATTGCAAGAAACCTAAATTTGGGGCTGGATAATTTAGTCTGGTCAAAAAAAAACGAGTGAGAAGTTCTGGTGGAAGGGAAGGTGACCAAGGTGACACAAAATGTCCTCTTACTTTGTGTCTCAGAGGTAAAACCTGTATATCCTAGCTTGTTGACAGTTGCAGCATAATTTATTTTTGTTGCATCATAAATTAACTGAAGTGATAATTGAATACCCTGAAGATACTATCAAGTCTACAAAAAATCACAACAGAGGAGATATTCAGAAGTTGGTAGCTATTACCAGCAATGATCAAGGAGACTCAAGAAAAAGAAGCCAAACCGGAGACACTTAAAATAGGCATCACTGATTTATATTTTTATTAAAACTTTCTTTTTCTTTTCACATTGTCTAATTAAAGGTGAAATATTTGTATGTATGTAGAAATGTTTACCTCTGCAATATCTGATCTGCTGAGTATACACATATTTATTATTTATATTTATATTTATTTATTATTTAAGTTAAATTGATCTGATGCATAGATTTCTCAATTAATTTTTTTCATTAATTTAGTTTTCATAACTTTTGATCAAATTCAAAATAAATGTCAAGTACATTTACTTCAGCTTTCATTCTTAATGCTTTCAGGATAGACTCCCTGAACAACAACAGCAACAACAAAATACTACTCTCTATTCTGTCTTATATACATGTCTTATCCCTTTCGACCTTTAAAAAACTTGTAAAAACCTTTCTGTTTCGAGAATGCTTCCCTGCCTAACAAAACTAACAAAACTAACAACTATTCTGTGCTCCTTTACACCTTTCTCAGCTTATGTCCTCCTCTGTAAGTTGCTTTGGATAAAAGCGTCTGCTAAATGCAATGTAATCTTATACCTAAGTACATACCATTACCATTCATTGCGCAACTGGATTGCCTGGGCATTACTGATGATATTTAAAGTTTGTTTTATTTTCTTTCAGGTTGGATGGAAAACTACACCTACAACAGCTTGACATTACAACTGGAGGGGTTAAATGTCTCAAAGGAGTCTACATACCCTGTGTTTCTTTTCCTCCTTTTTTCCTACTTGTTTATAATCGTTGCAAATGTGGGCATTACTGTTCTGGTTTTCACTGACAAGAACCTTCATCAGCCTATGTATCTCCTTTTTTGCAACCTGTCAGTCAATGACATACTTGGAAACTCTATCATGTTGCCCCGTTTACTATTAGACATGTTGCGGCCTCCCTCTGAGCGCCTCATAAGTTATTATGAATGTGTGGTTCAAGCTTTTACTTCACACATGTTTGGTACTGCTTCTCATACTGTGCTCATGATTATGACCTTTGACAGATATGTGGCTATCTGCAATCCCCTGCGCTACGCTGCCATAATGACCAACAAAATGGTGATGGAGCTGACAGTTTCTGCCTGGGGAGTGGCCTTTGTTTTAGTTGGGATTCTTCTTGGACTGACAGTACGGCTGAACCATTGCAGGACTTTTATCGAAAGTCCTTACTGTGACAATGCTGGGCTGTTTAAACTATCCTGTGAGAGTGTGTTTATTAATAATGTCTATGGCCTCACTTTCACTGTGGTCCTATTAACATCTTCTATAGGCAGCATGGTTCTCACCTATACTAAGATTACAGTAGTCTGTCTGACCAGTAACAACAAGTCTTTGAACAGTAAAGCCTTAAAGACCTGCAGCACTCACTTAGTTGTGTATCTAATTATGTTGATCAGTGGATTTGTTGTAATTATTCTGCATCGTTTCCCTCAGTACTCAGACTATAGAAAACTCTGTAGCATTTTGTTTCATATTGTCCCTGGGAGCCTCAACCCCATTTTTTATGGTGTGCAGTCAAAAGAGATACGGAAATTCTTGTCAAAGCAGTTTGAGCCCAAGAAGATTTTGCCATCATGAAAAAAAAAAAATATTATAATATTTTTATGTTACAGGTAGTATATATTTATATATAATATATATATATTAATATATATATATATATAATATATATCTATATATATGGAGGTAAGCTAAAACCTAAAACTACCTGTAACATAAACAATAAACGCAACCAAAAGAAACCAGTCTTCCAGGAGGAACAGAAGAAGAAATAATTTTCTAGTCTAGTATGCCACAAATGGTGGTTACACAATGTCAAGCATATGTTTTGAGGTCACAGTAGGGATAGTGTTAAATCTGAGATTATTATGGGGACACTGGTTACTTCTCATTGAGATACAAAGCAGCTGTATGTTTGTGTTTAGGACAGGAGGCACCATTCTGATCTTTACTATTGTAACCAAGGTCAGAGGATAGGAATGTCCCAATCCCTAGACATAATAGATAGGTAGATAGCACAGGAGCATTGGCAGAGTTAGGTATTAATGTCAGGCCACCAAGGTTAAACATATTTCTTTTTTGTAGAACAATGACCAATTGGAAAATACCTATTACTAGAGATGGATTGAGTATGAATAATGAATAATTCAATAAACCTTTCAGCATAAGACATCATCACTGACTGAACTGATTGTGTTGTGAATAAAATTCTCCATAACACTGGGTGGATGGAGCAAGTGCCTAGATGAGTTGGGAAGGGAAAGCAGAGGAAAGCCTTAAAATTACATGGTGATTATTATGAACAACTGTGTCATTATTGTCAAGCTAGCTAACACTAACATCTAGCTTTTATTAATTCAGCGTGATTAAAACTGGACTTTTACTGTGAAAACATAATAGACCTTTTTCACAGCAGCCATTTTGATATTAGAATAAAAATATTGGATTAAAAACAGGTGTTAACAGTGATATTAGTTTAGGTTTCATTCTTACTTATTTCATGCCAAAAATGGCAATCTATTGTGTTTAGTTGCACATCTCCTCAGGTCGCTTCCTGTAAATGTAACCTGATATAATGTCAATAACCTTGCCTTGTATTCTGTCCTCAGTCATGTAATGACTGAGTTGGTGAATGATGACTTCTTGCTCAATAATAGGAGATATAAATACCAGATAGAATCTGTATCAGTTACATGGAAATATCACATCAACAGGACAGATATTAGCATACTGACATGTTTGAGGGTGTATAGATAATGAAATAAGAATATTGAGTTGGATATAGTGCAGATTGATCTATCACATTGTTTCTAATTGGTAACAGGATATCTTGCAAATTAAACTTAGACTAAAACTTTATTTATTTAGCAACTTTTATGCAAACTTGCAGCCCAAGGTGCTTCATGGAGCAAATAAAAAACATGAATAGACAACAATGACTAGAATCTAGCAAAATGGATAATACATAAATACATTTGACCTTTTGCAGAGCCCCGCCCCCCTTAGTTACTGTTGCTAGGTCCGTCAAGCGCGAGGGGGTGCCATGATGGGAAGAGGTATACCGGTGCGTGTCAGTGACAGTTTATGAAGCAATACCTCCGCGATATCTTCCAGATCGAGGAAAAGGGGGTTACAATATGCAGTGGAGGGATATATTCAAAATATTAAAATGCACGCATCCCCGGAGGTCAGCGCTCGTTGGCATGTATTAGTTCTAGAATTGCCACAGTTATCCAAGTAACGTTGGAGCGATCAAAGGAACCATAATTGATTTAATGAGCCATTTGCAGTTTTACTGTACCGGGCGTGTGTACTTAGACTTGCATGGCTTAATCTTTGAGACAAGCATATGCTACTGGCAGGATCAACCAGGTAGCCCCCTACCTCTGGCTGGCTCGGTCTGCAGCGCACCACGCCCGGGCGGACGCCTTCTCGGAGCCTCCCCCTCATCTGGGCATGGGAAAGGGGTTTGAGAAATATTGTGCTCTCCAGAGGCCCACCGCTCGAGCTGGGTGGGTCCCCAACAACCACCACCACCCCTGGAGTTGGGTGGGTGGGGGGCGTGCGGGGACGGCTGGGGCAGACGGGGCGTCTCGGTCTCACCACCGGAGCTGTGGGCAGGGGGAAGGAAGCGCGGGAAGATCCGCCCTTCGCGCTATCCCTCCCTGGTAGGTCCGGACCTGCAGGGCCGGAGGAGCCCGGTGCTGGGCCAGCCGACAGGAGCCCTCCGATGGCGAGTTACTCGTGGACTATTACTGCAACGCACTTCTCATCGGGACCCACAGTAAACACCTTCAGCAGTTACAACAAGTCCAGAACAGCGCTGCTAGGATCCTGATGAGAGTACGAAAATCAGAACACATAACTCCCATCCTACACTCACTGCACTGGCTTCCCATCTCCGCTAGAGTTCAGTATAAAATCTCTCTTCTCACTCATCAGTGCATCTATGGCAACGCACCCATCTACCTCAAAGAACTGCTCATCCCACAAACCCCTACAAAATCCCTCCGCTCAAAAAAATGTAACAATCACCTTTGCCCGAGGACCAAGCTCAGCACCATGGGCGACAGAGCCTTCTGTGCCGCTGCACCCCGCCTATGGAATGCCTCTCCTGACCATCTGAGGGCATCACAGACCCTTGAAAGTTTTAAAAAAGGACTTAAAGCTTTCCTTTTTTTCCTCATATCGTTTTTAACGTGATTTCTTTTGTTGTGATTTACAGTACTTGTTGCTTTGTGTGCGTATACTATGTGTGTATTGTAGAACTTTGAGATTTGCTTCAAATGTAAAGTGCATTATAAATTAAATTTATTATTATTATTATTATTATTATTATTACTACAAGGTTAGGGAGCTCCAAGCATTGAGACCCAACACAACAACAGCTAATATAGCTAGTGTTAACACGTTAACTAATGTTGGCTAAAGCTAAGGGGCTCGCCGAACTTAACTTAGAGGGTAACGTTCTGGCAATGATAACCTTGTCATGGTATAACTTTGGTCCAATTTGTGTTCTTGCCTCTAGTTCTAGACAACACAGTACGTAGTTAACGTTAAACGGTCGTCCTTACCTTTGAGCAGACATGTGTATGCTTCGTTATCTTCGACACGTTTAGCTGGGAGTGGGGCCGTCCACACGGTTTAATCCATTGTACGCACCGCTCCAGTTGTGTTTCTGGTTTTGGGAATGAAAAGAACACAACTCCTCCGGTCAAGCTCTTGGGGTATCTACTGTCCGAGTTACATTGGCACAGCATTTCACCATCTTGCTAGGAGTCTGAAGCTTGACAGACCTTGCTTACATAGTAACGGTTGCTAGGATGAGTGATTGGACAATGGCCGTTTTGGGGCGGGACTTGGCGAAAGGTCAACTAGGTCATAAAATTATAAAATGTTATAATAAACAAATAAATAAAAAAGAAGTTCAAGAAGAATTGCTTAAAAATTAAAGACCATTTCAACAAAACTACAGAATAAAACTAATAAAATGTTCAATGTAAATGTAAACTGGCCACTCCACCCAGGGACTCTGCGTTGTGTTTTTGTTTGGTTTGGGGGGTGTAGAGGAGGGACGAGTCAGACACGGCTGTCGTATTTGCGGCTCGGACCACGCCGCCGTTTATTGCACTTTCACACGGTCGGGGACCTGGCAACACCTTAACACAGAATAACGAACACCTGCTTTAAACAATTAAACATTTTACATAACCCTGTATCATATCCCTTAAACACAGTAACCAGGATAGTCGAACAAAAGTTCATATTTGTAGATAATTATTTGCATTTCTGGAGAGCACAGTTCATGCAGCTTACCTTAACACAGAATAACGAACACCTGACCGAAATGGCGCCTGCGTGGCAACACACCCCAAACTACGGTGGCCTTCTTAGGACAAATAGCCCCCACTCGCAAAACCGCTGAGGGCACAGAACAATACACTAGCGCCCTCTACTCACATCAACAGGCCACTGCCCTACATAAATTTAAACCTATTGGTTTATTGGTGAATGAACACAGTTGATAAAAAGTAAAAGAGAGGATGAACAAGACTTAGATAGACGACCTTAGCTAGGTAGTGAATGGTAAGGTTTCTAAAATAAAAGCAAGGCAGATTGTTCCAGAGATGGAGGCCACAGTAACTAAAGGCGAATTCCCTGTATGTTTTTGTGGAGGTCCTCGACACGAACAAGAGTCCAGCTGCCGAGGATGTGAGGGACCTGCTAGGTAAGTATGAATATTACATAATGAATTCTAAAGAGAATAAGATCCTAAATGGAATCTTGTGGGACTCCATAGGTTATGCCATTTGTATTTAAAGAGAAGTCATCCAAGGATACAAAGAAGTCCCCTTCAGTCATATTTGACCTAAACCATTTTAAAGCCATACCTGATAGGGCCAACACAGATTTCAAGTCAATTTAATAGGATATTATGATCAATGATATATGTATGATATATGTTACGATATATATATATATATATATACACACACACACACACACACACACACATAGTGTTTTATATGTACTTATGCAATAAAAGTCTTTGCAGCATGGTTTCCCATCACAACCTGGTTCCAACTCTAAATACAGAGCGAAAAAAGCCATGAAATTCGAACAAAGCAAGCCAGCATTCTTACTTCTTTGAAAACTCCATTAACAAGACACTATATCTTCCCCAACTAGAAGATAAAACATTCTTGGCTTCCATGTTGATCTTTCTTTCACTTGTTCTTTCTTTCTTTTTTACTTGCTCCCATAAACACACAAGCAACTTGATACTTCCCAGACTCCGAGAGACAGAATATGTGAGACCATATAATGCCCATGACCAATAATGCATCAGGAATGTGTTGTGAGGAAATCGAGGAATTTGTCATGGGGAGGGGAGACTGAACGTGTGGCAGGAAATTGACCGACTGTTCAACATGCCTTCACAGTGAAATCTAATCCTCTGCTCACTCGTGCACGCGCATACACATTCTCCTTCTTCTAACTTTTTTTAAG